>NC_090680.1:8580887-8744716 GCF_013368605.1 Nyctibius grandis | reverse complement strand
GCCGAGATTCAGGCTCCAAAATGCGAATGTCCGCAGATTGCTCCCACAACAAAGGTGCAGGCCTTAAAAGCTGTTGCTGGCTGCAATCGTCCCATCTCAGCCCTTTCACAGCCCCAACAACCATGTGGGCTCCGGGCTTGTTTACCTATCCAAAAGTCCAAACGTTTCACTCTACGTCCGAGAAATAGCGAGCCGAGAGCCAGGCTCCAAAATGCGAACTGTCCGCAGATTGCTCCCACAACAAAGGTGCAGGCCTTAAAAGCTGTTGCTGGCTGCAATCGTCCCATGTCAGCCCTTTCACAGCCCCAACAACCATGGGGCTTAGGCCTTGGTTAATAAACCAAAAGTTCAAACGTTTCACACTACGTCCGAGAAAAAGCCAAAGTGAGACCAGGCTCCAAAATGCGAATGTCCGCAGATTGCTCCCACAACAAAGGTGCAGGCCTTAAAAGCTTTTGCTGGCTGCAATCATCCCATGTCAGCCCTTTCACAGCCCCAGCAACCATGGGGCTTAGGCCTTAGTTAATAAGCCAAAAGTTCAAACGTTTCACACTGCCTCTGAGAAAAAGCCGAGCCGAGACCAGGCTCCAAAATGCGAACGTCCGCAGATTGCTCCCACAACAAAGGTGCAGGCCTTAAAAGCTCTTGCTGGCTGCAATCATCCCATCTCAGCCCTTTCACAGCCCCAGCAACCATGGGGCTTATTCCTTGTTTACCTACCCAAAAGTCCAAACGTTTCACACAACGTCCGAAAAAAAGCCGAGCCGAGATTCAGGCTCCAAAATGCGAACGTCCGCAGATTGCTCCCACAACAAAGGTGCAGGCCTTAAAAGCTCTTGCTGGCTGCAATCATCCCATCTCAGCCCTTTCACAGCCCAACAACCATGGGGCTCCGGGCTTGTTTACCTACCCAAAAGTCGAAACGTTTCACTCTACATCCGAGAAAAAGCCGAGCCGAGATTCAGGCTCCAAAATGCGAATGTCCGCAGATTGCTCCTACAACAAAGGTGCAGGCCTTAAAAGCTGTTGCTGGCTGCAATCATCCCATGTCAGCCCTTTCACAGCCCCAACAACCATGGGGCTTAGGCCTTGGTTAATAAGCCAAAAGTTCAAACGTTTCACACTACGTCCTAGAAAAAGTCGATGTGAGACCAGGCTCCAAAATGCGAATGTCCGCAGATTGCTCCCACAACAAAGGTGCAGGCCTTAAAAGCTATTGCTGGTTGCAATCGTCACATCTCAGCCATTTCACAGACCCCACAATCATGGGGCTCCGGGCTTGTTTATCTCCCCAAAACTCGAAATATTTCAAGCTCCGTCCGCGTAAAACCGAGCCGAGAGCCAGGCTCCAAAATGCGAACATCCGCAGATTGCTCCCACAACAAAGGTGCAAGTCTTAAAAGCTATTACTGGTTGCAATCGTCATATCTCAGCCCATTCACAGCCCCAACAACCACGCGGCTCCGGGCTTGTTTACCTACCCAAAAGTCCAAACGTTTCACACTACGTCCGAGAAAAAGCCAATGTGAGACCAGGCTCCAAAATGCGAATGTCCGCAGATTGCTCCCACAACAAAGGTGCAGGTCTTAAAAGCTGTTGCTGGCTGCAGTCGTCCCATCTCAGACCTTTCACAGCCCCAACAACCATAGGCTCCGGGCTTGTTTACCTAACCAAAAGTTCAAACGTTTCACATTGCCTCTGAGAAAAAGCCGAGCCGAGAGCCAGGTTCCAAAATGTGAACGTCCGCAGATTGCTCCCACAACAAAGGTGCAGGTCTTAAAAGCTATTGCTGGTTGCAATCGTCACATCTCAGCCCATTCACAGCCCCAACAACCACGCGGCTCCGGGCTTGTTTGCCTACCCAAAAGTCCAAACGTTTCACTCTACGTCCGAGAAAAAACCGGACCGAGAGCCAGGCTCCAAAATGCGCATGTCCGCAGATTGCTCCCACAACAAAGGTGCAGGCCTTAAAAGCTGTTGCTGGCTGCAATCGTCCCATCTCAGCCCTTTCACAGCCACAACAACCATGGGGCTTAGGCCTTGGTTAATAAGCCAAAAGTTCAAACGTTTCACACTACATCCGAGAAAAAGCCAATGTGAGACCAGGCTCCAAAATGCGAATGTCCGCAGATTGCTCCCACAACAAAGGTGCAGGCCTTAAAAGCTGTTGCTGGCTGCAGTCATCCCATGTCAGCCCTTTCACAGCCACAACAACCATGGGACTTAGGCCTTGTTTAATGAGCCGAAAGTTCAAATGTTTCACACTTCCTCCAGAAAAAATCCGAGCCGAGACCAGGCTCCAAAATGCAAACGTCCGCAGATTGCTCCCAAAACAAAGGTGCAGGCCTTAAAAGCTGTTCCTGGCTGCAATCGTCCCATGTCAGCCCTTTCACAGACCCAACAACAATGGGGCTTAGGCCTTGGTTAATAAGCCAAAAGTTCAAACGTTTCACACAGCCTCTGAGAAAAAGGCGAGGTGAGATTCAGGCTCCAAAATGTGAACGTCCGCAGATTACTCCCACAACAAAGGTGCAGGCCTTAAAAGCTGTTGCTGGCTGCAATCGTCCCATGTCAGCCCTTTCACAGCCCCAACAACCATGGGGTCCGGGCTTGTTTACCTACCCAAAAGTTCAAAGGTTTCACACTGTCTCTGAGAGAAAGCCGAGCCGAGACCAGGCTCCAAAATGCGAATGTCCGCAGATTGCTCCCACAACAAAGGTGCAGGCCTTAAAAGCTCTTGCTAGCTGCAATCGTCCCATCTCAGCCCTTTCACAGCCCCAACAACCATTGGGCTTTGGGGTTGTTTACCTACCCAAAAGTTCAAACGTTTCAAACTCCGTCCTAGAATAAGCCGAGGTGAGAGCCAGGCTCCAAAATGCGAATGTCCGCAGATTGCTCCCACAACAAAGGTGCAGGCCTTAAAAGCTGTTGCTGGTTGCAATTGTCCCATCTCAGCCCTTTCACAGCCCCAACAACCGTGGGGCTTTGGGGTTGTTTACCTACCCAAATGTCCAAATGTTTCATAATACCTCCGAGAAAAAGCTGAGCCGAGATTCAGGCTCCTAAATGCGAATGTCCGCAGATTGCTCCCACAACAAAGGTGCAGGCCTTAAAAGCTGTTGCTGGCTGCAATCGTCCCATGTCAGCCCTTTCACAGCCCCAACAACCATGGGGCTCCGGGCTTGTTTACCTACCCAAAATTTCAAACGTTTCACACTACGTCCGAGAAAAATCCAATGTGAGACCAGGTTCCAAAATGCGAACTTCTGCAGATTGCTCCCACAAAAATGGTGCAGGCCTTAAAAGATGTTGCTGGTTGCAATCGTCACATCTCAGCCATTTCACAGACCCAACAACCATGGGGCTTTGGGGTTGTTTACCTACCCAAAAGTCCAAACGTTTCAAACTCCGTCCTAGATAAAGCCGAGGTGAGAGCCAGGCTCCAAAATGCGAACGTCCGCAGATGGCTCCCACAACAAAGGTGCAGGCCTTAAAAGCTGTTCCTGGCTGCAATCGTCACATCTCAGCCCTTTCACAGCCCCAACAACCATGGGGCTTAGGCCTTGGTTAATAAGCCAAAAGTTGAAAAGTTTCACACTGCCTCTGATAAAAAGCTGAGCCAAGAGCCAGGCTCCAAAATGCGAATGTCCGCAGACTGCACCCACAACAAAGGTGCAGGCCTTAAAAGCTGTTGCTTGCTGCAATCGTCCCATGTCAGCCCTTTCACAGCCACAACAACCATGGGGCTTTGGGGTTGTTTACCTACCCAAATGTCCAAACGTTTCATAATATTTCCGAGAAAAAGCCGAGCCGAGAGCCAGGCTCCAAAATGCGAACGTCCGCAGATTGCTCCCACAACAAAGGTGCAGGCCTTAAAAGCTCTTGCTGGCTGCAATCGTCACATCTCAGCCCTTTCACAGCCCCAACAACCATGGGGCTCCGGGCTTGTTTACCTACCCAAAAGTCCAAACGTTTCACTCTACGTCCGAGAAAAAGCCGAGCCGAGATTCAGGCTCCAAAATGCGAACGTCCGCAGATTGCTCCCACAACAAAGGTGCAGGCCTTAAAAGCTGTTGCTGGCTGCAATCAGTCCCATCTCAGCCCTTTCACAGCCCCAACAACCATGGGGCTTAGGCCTTGGTTAATAAGCCAAAAGTTCAAACGTTTCACACTACGTCCGAGAAAAAGCCGAGGTGAGACCAGGCTCCAAAATGCGAATGTCCGCAGATTGCTCCCACAACAAAGGTGCAGGCCTTAAAAGCTGTTGCTGGCTGCAATCGTCCCATCTCAGCCCTTTCACAGCCCCAACAACCATGGGGTTCCGGGCTTGTTTACCTACCCAAAAGTCCAAACGTTTCAAACTCGGTCCGAGGAAAAGCCGAGGTGAGAGCCAGGCTCCAAAATGCGAACGTCCGCAGATTGCTCCCACAACAAAGGTGAAGGCCTTAAAAGCTTTTGCTGGCTGCAATCATCCCATGTCAGCCCTTTCACAGCCCCAACAACCATGGGGCTTAGGCCTTGGTTAATAAGCCAAAAGTTCAAACTTTTCACACTGCCTCTGAGAAAAAGCCGATGTGAGACCAGGCTCCAAAATGCGAACGTCCGCAGATTGCTCCCACAACAAAGGTGCAGGTCTTAAAAGCTATTGCTGGTTGCAGTCGTCACATCTCAGCCCTTTCACAGCCCCAACAACCATGGGGCTTTGGGGTTGTTTACCTACCCAAAAGTCCAAACGTTTCACACTACGTCACATTGGACGATAGCAGTCAGCTATAGTTTTTAATGCCTGCACCTTTGTTGTGGGAGCAATCTGCGGACGTTCGCATTTTGGAGCCTGTCTCTCTCCTCGGCTTTTTCTCGGACGAATTAATCGTTTGGACTTTTGGGTTGGTAAAGAAACCCGGAGTCCCAGGGTTGTTGCTGCTGTGAAAGGGCTGTCATGGAATGACTGCAGCCAGCAACAGCTTTTAAAGCCTGCACGTTTGCTGTGGGAGCAATCTTCGGACGTTCACATATTGGAGCCCGGCTATAGGTTCAGCATTTTCTTGGATGTAGTCGGATAAGGTAGGTAAAGAAGCCTGGAGTCCCATGGTTGTTGGAGCTGTGAAAGAGCTGATATGGGACGATTGCAGCGAGCAACAGCTTTTAAGGCCTGCACGTTTGCTGTTGGAGCAAAGTGCGGACGTTCGCATTTTGGAGCCTGGGTATAGATTCAGCATTTTCTTGGATGTAGTGTGATAAGGTAGGTAAGAAGCGTGGAGCCCCATGGTGTTCGCGCTGTGAAAGAACTCATATGGGACGATTGCAGCCAGCAATAGCTTTTAAGGCCTGCACCTTTGCTGTGCGAGAAATCTGCAAACTTTCACATTGTAGAGACTGACTCTCGGGCCGGATTCTTCTCGGACGTAGTGTGAAACTTTTGCACTTTTCGGTAGGTAAACAAGCCCAGAGCAACATGGTTGTTGGGGCTCTGAAAGGGCTGAGATGGGACGATTGCAGCCAGCAATAGCTTTTAAGGCCTGCACCGTTGCTGTGGGAGCAATCTGACGACGTTCGCATTTTGGAGCCTGGCTATTGGTTTGGCATTTTCTCGAATGTAGTGGGATAAGGTAGGTTAACAAGCCCAGAGCCCCATGGTTTTTGGGGCTGTGAAAGAGTCTATATAGGACGATTGCCGTCAGCAATAGCTTTTAAGGCCTGCACCTTTGTTGTGTGAGAAGTCTGCTGATGTTCGCATTTTGGAGCCTGCACCTCGGGTCGGCTATTCCTCGGTCTTAGTGTAAAACATTTGTACTTTTGCGTAGGTAAACAATCGCAGAGCATCATGGTTTTTGGAGCTACGAAAGTACTGACATGGGACAATTGCAGCCAGCAATAGCTTTTAAGGCCTGCACCTTTGTTGTGGGAGCAATCTGCGGACGTTCGCACTTTGGAGCCTGGCTCTCGCCTCGGCTTTTTATCGGACGTATTATGAAACGTTTGGACTTTTGGGTAGGTAAACAAGCCCAGAGCCCAAAGGTTGTTGGGGCTGTGAAAGGGCTGGCATGGGACGATTGCAGCCTGTAATAGCTTTAAAGACCTGCACCTTTGTTGTGGGAAGAAACTGCAGACGTTCGCATTTTGGAGCCTAGCTCTCGCCTTGGATTTTCTTCGGATGTAGTGTGAAATGTTTGGAGTTTTGGTTAGGTAAAGAAGCCCGGAGCCCCATGGTTGTTGGGGTTGTGAATGGGCTGCTATGGGACGATTGCAGCCAGCAACAGCTTTTAAGGCCTGCACCTTTGTTGTGGGAGCAATCTACGAACGTTCGCATTTTGGAGCCTGGTCCTCGCCTTGGATTTTTTGCGGACGTAGTGTGAAACGTTTGTACTTTTGGGTAAGTAAAGAAGCCCGGAGCCCAACGGTTTTTGGGGCTGCTAAAGGGCTGATATGGGATGATTGCAGGCACCAATAACTTTTAAGGCCTGCACCCTTGTTGTGCGAGAAATCTGCGGACGTTTTCATTTTGGAGCCAAATATCGACTCGTATTTTCTCCGACGTAGTGTGAAACGTTTGGACTTTTGGGTAGGTAAACAAGCCCAGAGCCCCATGGTTGTTGGGGCTGTGAAAGGGCTGAGATGGGACGATTGCAGCCAGCAATAGCTTTTAAGGCCTGCACCTTTGCTGTGGGAGCAATCTGCGGACCTTCGCATTTTGGAGCCTGGATTTCGGCTGGGCATTTTCTAGGATATAGCTGGAAAAGGTAGGTAAAGAAGCATGGAGCCCCATGGTTGTTGGGGCTGTGAAAGGGCTGATATGCGACGATTGCAGCCAGGAACAGGTTTTAAGGCCTGCACCTTTGTTGTGGGAGCAATCTGAAGACGTTCGCATTTTGGAGCCTGGATCTCGCCTCGGTTCTAAATCGGATATTTTGTGAAAGTTTGACCTTTTGGGTAGGTAAACAAGCCCGTAGCACTATGGTTGTTGGGGCTGTTGAAGGGCTGATATGGGACGACTGCAGCCAGCTTTAGCTTTTAGAGCCCGCACCTTTGTTGTGGGAGCAATCTGCGGACTTTCGCATTTTGGAGCCTGGTCTCGGCTCGGCTTTTTCTCGGACGTAGTGTGAAACCTTTGGACTTTTGGGTAGGTAAAGAAGCCCGTAGCCCCATGGTTGTTGGGGATTTGAAAGAGCTGACATGGGACGATTCCAGCCACCAAGAGCTTTTAAGGCCTGCACCTTTGTTGTGTGAGAATGTTGCGGACTTTCCCATTTTTGAGCCTGGCTCTCGCCTCGGATTATTCTCGGACGTAGTGTGAAATGTTTGGACTTTTGGCTTAGTAACCAATCCCTGAGCACCATGGTTGTTGGCGCTGTGAAAGATCTGATATGGGACGATTACAGCTGGCAATAGCTTTTAAGGCCTGCACCTTTGTTGTGGGAGCAATCTGTGAACGTTCGCATTTTGGAGCCTGGTTCTCGCCTCAGATTTTTCTCAGACATAATTGGAAACGTTTGGACTTTTGTCTTAGGAACCAGGCCCAGAGCCCCATGGTTATTGGGGCTGTGAAATGGCTGAGATGTGACGATTGCAGCCAGCAACAGGTTTTAAGGCCTGCACCTTTGTTGTGGGAGCAATCTGCGGACATTCGCATTTTGGAGCCTAGCTCTCGGCTCGCATTTTCTTTGGACATAGGGTTAAACCGTTGGACTTCTGGGTAGGTAAAGAAGCCCGGAGCCCCATGTTTGTTGGGGCTGTGAAAGAGCTGATATGGGACGATGACAGCCAGCAATAGCTTTTAAGGCCTGCACGTTTCTTCTGAGAGTAATCTGCGGACAGTAGCATTTTGCAGCTTGGCTCTCGCCTCGGCTTTTTCTCGGACGTAGTGGGAAACATTTGAATTTTGGCTCAGTAACCAAGCCCTAAGCCCCATCGTTGTTGGGGCTGTGAAAGGGCTGACATGGGACTATTGCAGCCAGCAATAGCTTTTAAGGCCTGCACCTTTGCTATGGGAGCAATCTGCGGACTTTCGCATTTTGGATCTTGGATCTCGGCTCGGGTTTTTCTTGGAACTAGTGTGAAACATTTGGACCTTTGGCTAAGTAACCCAGCCCGGACACCATGGTTGTTAGGGCTGTGAAACGGGTGATATGGGACGATTGAAGCCAGCAATGTCTTTTAACGCCTGCACCTTTGTTGTGGGAGGAATCTGCAGACATTTGCATTTTGGAGCCTGGCTCTCGGCTCTGCTTTTTATCGGACGTAGTGCGAAACGTTTGGACTTTTGGGTAGGTAAAGAAGCCCGGAGCCCCATGGTTGTTGGGGCTGTGAAAGGGCTGATATGGGAAGATGACAGCCAGCAACAGCTTTTAAGGTCGGCACCTTCGTTTTGGGAACAATATGCGGATGTTTGCATTTTGGAGCCTGACTGTCGCCTCGGATTTTCTTGGACGTATTGGGAAAGGTTTGGACTTTTCGGTAGGTAAAGAATCCCGGAGCCCCATGGTTGTTGGGGCTGTGAAAGGGCTGACATGGGACTATTGCAGCCAGCAATAGCTTTTAAGGCCTGCACCATTGTTCTAGGAGCAATCTGTGGACGTTCACATTTTGGAGCCTGGAACTCACCTCGGCTTTTTATCAGATATAGTGGGAAACGTTTGGACTTTTGGGTAGGTAAAGAAGCCCAGAGTCCCATTTTTGATGGGGCTGTGAAAGGGCTGACATGGGACGAATGCAGCCAGCAATAGCTTTTAAGGCCTGTACCTTTGTTGTGCGAGAAATCTGCGTACGTTCGCATTTTGGAGCCTGCATTTCGGCTCGGGTTTTCCTAGGAGATAGTGGTAAAAGTTTGGACTTTTGGGTAGGTAAACAAGCCCGGAACCCCATGGTGGTTGGAGCTGTGAAAGGGCTGATATAGGACGATTGCAGCCAGCAATATATTTTAAGGTCTGCACTTTTTTTCTGGGCGCAGGCTGCGGACTTTCGCATTTTGGAGCCTGGCTCTCGTCTAATTTTACTTGGACATATTTTCAAACGTTTGGACTTTTGGATTAGAAACCAAGCCCAGAGCCCAATGGTTCTAAGAGCTGTAAAAGGGCTGACATGGGGCAAATGCAGCCAACAACAGCTTTTAAGGCCTGCTGCTTTGTTGTGGGAGCAATCTGCGGACGTTCGCATTTCGGAGCCTGGCTCTCGCCTCGGCTTTTTCTCGGATGTAGTAACAAACATTTGCACTTTTCGGTAGGTAGGGATGCCCGCAGCCCCATGGTTGTTGGGGCTGTGAAAGTGCTGCTGTGGGACGATTGCAGGCAGGAATTGCTTTTAAGGCCTGCACCTTTGTTGTGGGTGCAATCTTCAGACCTTCGCATTTTGGAGACTGGCTCTCGGCTCAGATTTTTCTCGGACGTCGTGGGAAACGTTTGGACTTTTGGCTAGGTAATCAAGCCCACACCCCATGGCTATTGTGGCTGTGAAAGGCCTGATATGGGACGATTGCAGCCAGCAATAGCTTTTAAGGCCTGCACCTTTTTTGTGGGAGCAGTCTGCGGACATTCGCATTTTGGAGCCTGGCTCTCGCCTTGGAATTTTTGCGGACGTAGTGTGAAACGTTTGAACTTTTGGGTAGGTAAAGAAGCCTGGAGCCCCATGGTTGTTGGGGCTGTGAAAGGGCTGATATGGGACGATTGCAGCCACCAATAGCTTTTAAGGCCTGCACCTTTGCTGTGGGAGCAATCTGCGGACGTCCGCATTTTGGAGCCTGAATCTTGGCTCGGCTTTTTCTAGGATATAGCTGGAAAAGGTAGGTAAAGAAGCCCGGAGCCCCATGGTTGTTGGTGCTGTGAAAGGGCTGATATGGGATGATTGCAGGCACCAACAGCTTTTAAGGCCTGCACCCTTGTTGTGCGAGAAATCTGCGGACGTTATAATTTTGGAGCCAGAAATCGGCTCGTATTTTCTCCGACGTAGTGGGAAACGTTTGGACTTTTGGGTAGTTAAACAAGCCCAGAGCCCCATGGTTGTTGGGGCTCTGAAAGGGCTGAGATGGGACGATTGCAGCCAGCAAGAGCTTTTAAGGCCTGCACCTTTGCTCTGGGAGCAATCTGCGGACGTTCGCATTTTGGAGCCTGGCTTTCGGCTCGGCTTTTTCTAGGATATAGCTGGAAAAGGTAGGTAAAGAAGCATGGAGCCCCATGGTTGTTGGGGCTGTGAAAGGGCTGATATGCGATGATTGCAGCCAGCAACAGCTTTTAAGGCCGGCACCTTTGTTGTGGTAGCAATCTGAGGACGTTCGCATTTTGGAGCCTGGATCTCGCCTCGGTTTTATCTCGGATATATTGTGAAACATTTGGACTTTTGGGTAGGTAAAGGAGCCTGGAGCCCCATGGTTGTTGGGGATTTGAAAGGGCTGACATGGGACGATTCCAGCCATCAACAGCTTTTAAGGCCTGCACCTTTGTTGTGTGAGAATGTTGCGGACTTTCCCATTTTGGAGCCTGGCTCTCGCCTCGGATTATTCTCGGATGGAGTGTGAAACGTTTGGACTTTTGGCTTAGTAACCAATCCCTGAGCCACATGGTTGTTGGCACTGTGGAAGATCTCATATGGAACGATTGCACCTGGCAATAGCTTTTAAGGTCTGCACCTTTCTTTTGGTAGCAATCTGCGGACGTTCGCATTTTGGAGCCTGGCTCTCGGCTTGTCTTTTTCTCTGACTAATGTGAAACGTTTGGACCTTTGGCTTAGTAACAAAGCCCGGATACCATGGTTGTTAGAGCTGTGAAACGGGTGATATGGGACGATTGCAGTCAGCAACAGCTTTTAAGGCCTACACCTTAACCACGCGTGGCTCTCGGCCTGGCATTTTCTCGGACGTAGTGGGAAACGTTTGGATTTTTGGGTAGGTAAACAAGCCCAGAGCCCCATGGTTGTTGGGGCTGTGAAAGGGCTGACATGGGACTATTGCAGCCAGCAATAGCTTTTAAGGCCTGCACCTTTGCTATGGGAGCAATCTGCGGACTTTCGCATTTTGGATCTTGGATCTCGGCTCGGGTTTTTCTAGGAAGTAGTGTGAAACGTTTGGACTTTTGGTTAGTAACCAAGCCCGGAGCCCCATAGTTGTTGGGTCTGTGAAAGGGCTGACATGGGATGACTACAGCCAGGTATAGTCTACAGGGCTGGCACTTTTGTTGTGGGAACAATCGGCAGACGTTCGCACTTTTAGAGCCTGGCTCTCAGCTAATATTCTTTTGGACGCAGTGTGAAACGTTTGAACTTTTGGGTAGGTAAACAAGCCCGGAGCCCCTTGGTTGTTGGGGCTGGGAAAGGGTTGATATGGGGCGATTGCAGCCAGGAACAGCTTTTAAGGCCTTTACCTTTGTTGTTGGAGCCACCTGCGGATGTTCTCATTTTGGGGCCTGGCTCTCGCCTGGGCTTTCTCCTGGACATAGTGAAACGTTTGGACTTTTGGGTAGGTAAACAAGCTCGGAGCCCCATGGTTGTTGGGGCTGGGAAAGGGCTGATATGGGACGATTGCAGTCAGGAATAGCTTTTAAGGTCTGCACCTTTGTTATGGGAGCAATCTGCGGACGTTCGCATTTTGGAGCCTGGCTCTCGCCTCGTCTTTTTTGGACATAGTGTGAAACGTTTGGTCTTTTGGGTAGGTAAACAAGCCCAGAGCCCCATGGTTGTTGTGGCTGCGAAAGGGCTGATATGGGACGATTGCAGGCAGGAATAGCCTATAGGGCTGGCACCTTTGTTGTGGGAGCAATCTGTGGGCGTTCGCATTTTGGAGCCTGGCTCTCGGCTAGGTTTTTTTTTTGGACATAGCGTGAAACGTTTGGACTTTTGGGTACCTAAACAAGTCCGGAGCCTCATTTTTGTTGGTGCTGTTAAAGGGCTGACATTGGACGATTGCAGCCAGGAATAGCCTACAGGGCTGGCACCATCACCCAAATGTCCAAACGTTTCCCACTGTGTCCAAGAAAAAAATAGCAGATGAATTACTCTGGTAGAAAGCCATTGTGGTGGTATTACCTTTATGTGATATATATTAATTCAATAATTCAGTTCTTAACTAACCCCCCCCTCATTTAAAGCTGAGTCTTCAGCTTTTTGTGACAGGGCTAGCTTCTTGTGAGTCAGTAACATTCTGGTGACTTGACTCCATGCTTAGGACTTAGTCTTCAGATTCTGTCAAAAAAAGGTGCATTGATGCTATAGGTACTCTACTAGAGATGATAGACTTCAAAAGTCAAGAAATGGTAGGCTGGATTTGGGTGCACTAACGCACTGTTGACCTTGCCACCCACTAGCCCCACCAGATATACTGAAAGGTATAGTACCATGATGGATCCAGACACCAGAAGTATGTATCGTTAAGATTGTAGTGCTTTCATTTTTATTTTCTTTTCAACAGCTACTTTCTTTAATAAACATGTGTACTATTTTACTACATCATGTTTTATTGAATCCTGACCTGGTATTCTATCTTTTAAAATCAGCTTTTTTATAACTCGATAGGAAAGGTTTTTCTGTGCTTTTCAGTTTTGTTCACTGTTTCTCTTCTCATAAGCCTCCTGGGTTTTGGGATATCTGCTGTAAATCATTTCATATATTCTTCACTTACATAGTTTTACTTTTTACTCTCTGTGTTACTTAGTCATTTAAATGTTACAGAAAATCATGATGCTTCTGTTTGATTTTGCAGAGGTGAAATCCATTTGTTCAACCAAAAGTCATTCTTATACCTAGATATTTCCTTTGTTCTTCTTTTATTTATTCAATTTTACCCCATTAAGCTGCAGAAAAATTTTAAGAGTTTCTTGCTGTGCATTTCTGAAGGAAGCAAACGAAACTGCCACAAAGAAGACAGGATGCTTACATGTCACAGACTGATCTTTAGAAAGCTCAGACTATTGCTGTAAGCACGATCTGAACCTAGGTGACAGGGTAAGCTTCGTACATCGCTTGTCACACCATTGTTCAGATGTTAATAGTGCCTTACTCCACAAGCAGATGTATTAAAAAATCAATCAACATCGCTCCTGAGGGAGCAAGTCCCTTCTCAGCACAAACTGTGGCTGAGAATTCTGGAATAGTGATTCCTAAGAATTTTGACTTTGATGACTGATTTGTTTTTCTGAATTAGAAAAAAATATCTGACAGTCTCTGTGCTTACAGAGAATGCAGTTCAAAGCATTTTAAAAAAAAAGCATCCTTGGAAATTACACTTACTATAAATAAGTAGCGCTTTACAATGTCATTAATTACTATAATTACTGTGCCTTGAGTGAGGCTTGTAACGTAACAGGCAGGGATGGTTTCAGCACTCTGCATTCTGGCAAAGCACAGCTATGAGACATTCAGTTTTCATGTTGTGTATTTTCTCTCAGATCTCCAAACATAAATTTCATCAACACGAGTATGAATTGCAAAAATCCGTATCCAAGGGCAAAGGATCTCATGATGCTTTTATACTCTGAGGATCTAAACTATAATTTCAGCCACTAACAAGAACCATTTAGCATTAGATTTGCTAATGTTATATTATAGTTCTGGCAATTCTATACAAGATGTATTACAAGCTCAGTGAAGACTAATTTGTGATACTAAATAAACACTTTAAATAATGAAGTAGAAATAAACAGTGAACATTCATTTAAGCATTTTATTTCAAATTTTCTTTTAAATAACAAAAACAAGCATGGTTTGCAAAATTCAAATCATACCGTACAGTAAAAATCAAATATATTGCTCAGAGATACCTGCAGGAACAAATTCTAGCCACAGAATGTACACTCCATCATCTAAATTTTGCCTAGGCTCAGTTTTGACCAAAATGGTTCAAACTGTCAGCTCCCGTCTGTGGTATCACATGGGCCATTTTGCAAATAAAAGAACAAGTCAGGTACTAGCTGAATTAACACTGATGACATATTTCAAAAGACTCTGTTCTCATCGTAAAATCCTGTGAAACAGCAAACAAATACACCTGGCAAGTATTTACATATACAAACTAGAGGACTTTTATTAGCATTTTTCTTCTGGTTAGTCCCTCACTCTGAAAGAAAAATCACTCTGTTATATTACGGTGGGATGTTTCTGCTGTCACCTGCTCTCACACAGGCTGCTTTAATCTGACAAAAACCCAACAACAACCAACCCCAGACAGTGTGTCTTGTGCAGCATAATATCAGCCAAAAAAAAAAAAAAAAGCAACAGCATTTGCTCCTTCAGCAATACATATTCTATCAAAATGGTTGAGCCAACAGTTACTAAATGATATATATTAGTTTGCAAGCCCAATCTATATTTTGCCATGAAAACAGGTGGATCTGCAAGTATTTTTCATTAGAAATGTAATAAATATGCATAAACTTGTTTGCCAAGCAATTTGCAAATGAATCAAGAATTAAATTATACAGAAGCCTCTTCCTTCTCCCCCCAACCTTTACCTGTCTGGATTAAATAGAATTTAGAGAAGTTTTCTGGGTAAATTTTTGAAAGAATCTCTTTGACTCAATCTTGTAATTGTTTCAAACTTTTCTTTAGTACCACAGTAATTCTGTGATAGTAGGAAGTTTTATTTCTAAAACTGGTCCTCGCCTGCAGCTAGAGAGTCTCCTGGTAATATGGTAATATACTGCCATGAAGAATGAAATCTACACTCTCAGATATTCAATAGAGACAAAATAAGGGCTGCTCGTCACAGAACTCAATACGTTCCAAAGAGCCTATGGCTATGGAGAGAGCTCAGAGTGACTCACTTACTGCAGAGATAAGTCATTATAAATCAGGCTCCTTTTATTGCTAATGAATTGTTAACAAGAACCTCACCTTGAAAGATATTCTTTATTCACAAGTATTTGCTAAATAATTTTGATTAATCAGTGTGCCTTTGACTGTTCACTGTTGTATCTTTGGTCAACCAAATCGCCCGCTACAGCTACTAGTCCTTGGCTGGAGGACTGAATCCTTTTAAGAGTGACAGACAGCAACTAATGAATAACCATGGCTGACTCAATGTTTTATGATCCTATTGTCAAGCTGGGGTTTTGCAAGTCTGTGGATGAAGGCCAGAACTATGCTGCTGTTTACAGAAAGGGCACACAGAAGGGAGAAGGGATAGAGCTGGGGGACGAAGGTCCCTGAAAAGACATGCTTGCTGGGATGGCGAAGGAAGGAGATGGCTGGACTAGGCTCATCAGCTGCTACTTCTGGGAGAAACTCCTTCCTTAGCAGTAGTTCCCATCTCACAAACCCTGATCTTTGCTTTCCAGTGCCCTGTATTAGGTAAAGCAGGTCGTGTGACTTTGACCCATTTGCTACCCCAAGCAGCAGCTCATGTTGCCCATACATAATGCCACTCTTGAAAAGCATTCTTCCAATTAGCATTTGAATAAATAATAATTTGTGCTAACTTCCCCCACGTTTTTGCAATTCAGACACTATGCCAGCAGTTGCCAGCAGCCGTGAGTAATGGGAACCCACATATTAATTCAGACCAATGTGGTTTGGGTTTGGGTTTTTTTTAAAAGACTTAGGAAGTGGTTCCTTCCCACTATTTTTATACTATCAGAATGATTCCTCTCTTTTCCATGATCTATTCAAAGCTTGGCTATTCTGGATACACATTTGAAAAGGGTGAAAAACTATTCCCAATAGAATTACCTCTGGACTGAGAACAAGACTTCACCACTAACCAGCCCTCCCATAGTTTCAGCTTGGTTAACAAGCACAGACATGCCATAACTCTGGGAGACAAAAAGTTGCACATTTCAGTGCTGGTCTCCCAAGTATTTCAGTTTTTCCTGAATACGTATAAATGCATCCACTACAAGAAACACAGCTTGATAATCTTCTTTCATTCTTCCTCCTACTACATCATGAATCAGAGAATAAATATTTTGAAAGGGAAGATCAGAAACTGTTCTTTTGCTGTCGTATCACAGCACCAGCAGTTTTTACCCCTAGTTTAGTTTACTTTGATCATGTGCCTTTAACTCTGGTTATAGATTGGCAGTTTCTCTTGCTCCTCAGCAGAAAATGATGGCAGGTGGTCAATGAAAGCAAAGATGGAAAAAAACAAGCTAAACCATTGTTATTAACCAATAAGTGAGACGTTTGCACAAAGCATTACCGTTCTGTATCCAAATGGGTTTTTTTTTTTTTTGTAGGGCATGAAAAAAAGCCCTTAGAAAAAAAGCCAAGGGGGAATATTCATCAAAATGGTTTAAGACATGAGGCTGCACCTTAAGTACTTAATTCTGCCCCTTTATACAGGTGAAAAGAAATGCATACAGAGCTTGTTTTGTGGTCAGGGTGCTCTTGACTCGCAGATCTGGATTTGTCTCACCTGGGTACTCATCAGAAGTATTTCGTTCATGCTCCCACTCACCCTAGACTTCCTCCAGTCAATGGACAGGGATGTGTACCTTCTGAGACTGACTCCATTGCCCATCCAGTCTCTCCAGAAATGAGGTTTTTTTCAGTATAGGAGCTTCAGTTATGAGACAGAGGGGAGGTGGAATGAATCTAGGACCCGAGACAAGAATGGTGCATCATTGCCTCATTGGAGAACCATGGCTTCACCTCTTCCCTCTGGCTCTGGGAGAAAAAGACTCAACTGTATTACTATGTGGCACTCCCACAGCCACCTGTACTCGCACAGTCTCCCTTGTGTGAGGTGTCTCCACTGGCAACCAGTCACAGCCACTCTGTCTCACACAGCCTGAAAAAAAAAAATGAGTGAGCTGAGCACTAAAAAGACACAAACTTCATGCCATAAGAGCAAGCCTACAGTCACTCTGGGACATCCAGGACCTTCCTTTGTGCTTTACCGTTCTGGCAGAGCTAGTTCCCCCTCTTCTCAGTTGTCACTCATATGACATAAGCCACACACTAGGCTGGATCTTTTCTAGATCATGTCCCAAAACTTGTCAAGACTGCTCAGGTGAAGTTTAAGCTTAAGGATACAAGGTAGCAATGAAATTTAAGAGAATAATCCAGTTTTTAGATTACTAGCCATTTTCCCTTTAAGATAAGGCAGTCTCCAGATTTGCTAGTTTCGGAAGCTAAGAGAGGTTTTGATATTTTGTTGTAGCTCTTTGTGAGTTGGTTCCATAAGGGAAGACTTAAAGACAGGGTGTTAATAAGGTATTTTTAGGAAGCAGACATGCTGCCAGCCATTTGTTTATAGTTAGTGGTTTGTGGCTGAATCCAGCTTTACTATTTTTCCTTCCAGCCCTCATGAGGCTGAGTTCATCGCTTGGAAATTTATTTTTTAAAAGCCTTTAATTATCATTTAATATATAAACCTCTATTTACATACAACAGCTGAGCTGCTGCCAGCCACCATCTCTTTTTAATTAACACAGTTCTGTCTGTAAGGTTGGTTATTACGCATTTATCAAGAAGGACAGTGACAAAAAAAATGCTCAATTCCAAAACTACAACCCCTACATTTTATTACCTTTTTTTCAGTTCTGCTTTTATGTCATTTTGCCTCTAGACTTTCTTTCCTTCTGTAGTTACTTTAGTACCTTATTGCTATAGCTCCTATAGACAGAATATCTGGAACCCTCCATGTGTTCACATTTTCCTTCCATTAAAAAAACCACTACTGCTTCCTCCCTGAAAACAGACTCGCAAGAGGGGACTAAATGCTAATGATGAAATCACAAGGGTAATGATCTTTACAGTTTGCCCGTACAACCTCTGGGAAGAAGTTTAATGATCTTTTTCTTCCTGAGTTTTTTTTTTTGCAAAAACTTGAAATCTTGTTTATTGAATTTCATCTTTTCAAGGAAATACTTGCTTCTGACACTTTGATCTGTATTCTGTGTTCCTCAACACATTACTTGGAAAAAAAGCAATATTAGGCAGAATTTTTTTTTTGCCAGAGTTTGTGATGGAGACTGTCAAATACGGCTCTTTCCAAAAAAAAAAAAACCTCAGCCTTTTATACAGGAAAAGAACATCAGATTAGGGTGTCAAAGTTAATGGTAGAGAACTTGGAAGATCTGAGGGGTGGGTGTGCATTCCACATTTATACTCTCCTAAGTGCTCAGCCACAGTTCTGCCTCATTTTGATCTGAAGGTGGAATAATGAATATTTTCTAAACTTTCAAAACAACCTTAGGCCTGATCAGTTTGGCCTGATCAGCCAAACTTTGAACAGATTTCATTAATATGACTCTTAAATTATTATATTTTGATATATAGTTTGTCACTACTATATGCACAGTATTTTTTAAAATTTATTGCAGTACCAGCAGTCAGGAGATGTAGCAATTAGCCACTGACCTATCTGCATTGCTAAAAGATATACACTTTCCATTCTGTAGTTACAGAAAGAATGTTTCAGTGTGAAGTCAGAGCAGAGACCGATTCTTGAACTAATCAAAACTTCCGTGCCCAGTGAAGGTTTGGTGGATTAATATGATTTTTTTTTTTTTTCTGATTTCCAGAAGTTTGCTCTGGAAAGGCTTGCCGGTATACTTGGCACAAAACACAGAAAAGGTCATGTTTAGATTTGATACCATTTGCGTTGTCAAGGGAAGATGAGAGAGAAAACACTCCATTCTTAAAAACAAACAGAATTACGAGCAAGCTCATAGAAGAGACAGGCACAAGTGATAAGAGAAAAAAAAACATTTTCCAGAGATAATCTAATATTTTAAAAAGCAGCTGCAGTCAGTCTGTTTTGCTCTTTCCCCCCAAAGATACAGATATCAGCCAAAACTGGGACAAGAAACATCAGAAACAGGTGCATAGGAACTACATTGTAGTAAAAAGTAACAGATTTTAATGCAAAGGTAGACAAGATAGATTCATGTTCATTAGAAGGAGCGCAGAAGAACTGCAGAAATAAAACCAAGATTCCCTTTAAAAGCACTGGATGTTTTTATTTCTCTGCAATTTGTGTTCTGTACATTCAGATCAAATCTAATGCTTTTGTGGGAACTCACTGTGAAACTACATAGTTTCACCAACATGAAGTACTAGACAACAACATCAACGTTGAAAGTTGAAGTTTGAAAGCTGCTCAGCTGCTGGAAAAAAAGCCAAAATAAGGGTTACAGGGGCAGCCTCAGTTGGATTCCTTTATACGTATATGCTCATTTTGAAAAGGAACTGCAATAAAACTTCAAAACGGCACTGAACAAATTTCCTCCTCTGATCTTATTCTTGGAAGTGGCTAAACTGTTCTCACTGAACATTTCAACTCAGTAACTCCAGCTGAGGCAGCTGCTTAACGTGATAAGTGTCAATCCACAGGATTACATTTGAGCAAAGTTATAGGCTATTAGGGAAATAAAAGCTATTATTATAATAAAGGGAAGTACTGAGCAATCTCAGCTACAATCTTAGCTATTAGTCCTGCATATGACACAGTCAATTTCTTTAATGCATACTTCTCACTGCTGTTGCAAGGATTAAGAGCACTTTATGTGAACCAAAGTGTAACCAGATCATGTTTGCTTCATTCCCTACCTTCAGCAATAACTGAGTTCAATGGCTGCACATTTTAAAGTGGAAAAAAATCAGAGTTGTTGAAAGAAGACTCAGATGTAATTATCTTCATAGGCTGTTCTTGTTTCTGTTTTTAAGAAATAAATAGAAGACTACTTAACTATTGTCAATGATAGACTGCAGGACAATATGCTCAACTATCTAGAGCATGCTGATATAGGAACAGGTATAAAAGAAAGATAAGAGAGAAAAGTGGCAGTCTGGTTCACCATCCTGCCTTCCTACTCCTCCTTCCACTTCACTTATTTCCTTTGACTGTCATCTGGATGGTAGGAGTGCTGCTCGGTCTCCACCTCTGCTTAAGTCTTTGCTTCCTTGAGGCAAAATACCTTTGCTTAACTATTAACAACAAATCTGATACTAACTTCAGATTTCCCTGCTGGACCCTTAAACAAGTATAGATAAGCAGGAGACCAGGAAAGTTCATGTGTTTTATTTTCAGCCGACAGATCTATTCTTGCTATATAAGTACATCTTATTTATCCCCATTCTTTCCCTTCTCATGTGGCTTCCTAGATGAAGGCCTACCCTTACTTGTTGTCAATGTTTGCCTTGTACCTTCTTTTCAATGCTTTCTCCATGTCATACTTTTACACGATCTTTTCTAAGCTAGTTTAAAGACATTTTTCAAACTGCAAGGGAGAGCAAAGAAAAAGGACTCTGATGTTGTTTTTTACACTGTCAGGATTCATATTCTACCCCGTCACCTTTTTTTCCTCCTTATCTTTCTACTCTTCCCTTTTTAATTTCTTCCTCCTGCTCCAGCCTGAATCAGCTTTTGTGCTGGGAACACCAAGAGTTTTTAATGCATTTCACCTACATCACATCGTAAACCTATGAATTAGAGAAAGAGACAGACAAAAATGTTCTCCCCAAGGCATGTCCCTTCCTCACTACTGTGCAGCCACGTAGCGAAACATAACTACCGTCCCCTTTCTGCAGTACATAAAGAGGCTGAGCATGAACACATGAGGTTCTTCTTCATACATGAGCATTTAGTCTGCTCTAAAAAGTGAATCGAAATCAAATACAAATCCTTACAAAAGGGCCAAGGATTCACCCAAAAAAGTTTCTTCTGATAATAAAGGCTCCAGAAATCAAACAAGTCCAGCATTCCCACCTGTGAAACGCCAGGCTTTTCAGAATTATGACTTTTCAACGTTTGTAGCACCTTATCAGTTAATGGTGATACCACACAGGTGTCACAACAAAGAAATTAGTAAGTCATCTTGTTGATGTTGCACAAGAAAAAACAAGAGCTCAACTCAATCGCGCTCACCTCTTCCCCCTTTTTGTAGCTCTCCTCCAATAATAATTTTTTTTTTATATACACATGGAAAGAACTGCCAGTTTTACCTAATGCCTCATTTCAGAATTTTCTGACTTTTGTGCAATTTAGCTGTAATTTTAATATAATTGCAGTGTGTGTTAGTGAACAGGAAAATGTTGCATTAAAATTACAGGTTAGACAGCTGATGAGCAGTGTGCAATTGAGATTGTGGCCTTAGTATCCATTATCTGATTATTTCCTTGCCAGCACACATATACACAAGAACAATCGGTAATTTAATGAAATAATCATATCCATACAATCTGTTTAAAATAATACAGTAACTTAATAACGCTATCCACATAAAGATTTAGACTGCAAGTGCATTACTTCTGGAAGATTCTGCTGAAGAAATTAAATTGTAATCAAGTAATTATCTAATGAGGTGTTACACAATACATTTTTCCTACCAGTAAAGTGAGAAACAGAACTAAAATAGATAAAAAACTTTCGCCAAAGTGATAAAAAGTTTCAACTCTAAAATACTAGAATTATGGCAATGCCTAATTGCTGTTTCAGACCCAAACATTTTTGTGTAATATCCATAACATACTTCCCGCACGATTTGTACAAGTACATTTATATATGAAATTTCATATGAACACCTCTGAATGTGATATGAACATTCAGCCTCAGAATACCTAGCTGAAAATACCATTAATACATTAGGGTACACAAGGCAAAATTGAGGCACAAAGAAGTTGCTTGAATTCCTTAAGGATTTTTGAGACTTTTACTTCCCAGCTTTATATGCTTTTGTAAATCCTGTCAGCCATTGTCTTCGTTTAGCTCACACCTGGGACCTAAACAATAGCAGTTTCTCTCTCACCCCATGTCCTTTCCCCAACTGAGAAAAGAAATTGTGAAAAAGAGGCAGACTTGTGGATTAAAATTAAACAGCTTTAATAAAATTAACCAATATAAGTGCTAACACAAAAGACACGGAAGTATACTGAGCAGATTGTCCAGGAATACCAATCATCAGCAATGATGAGGGCCAGAAGACAAGACAGCAAAACCAACCCCACCTCTCCCTAGCAAGCCTGCCCTTTTATAATGAACTTGATTGTTAATGATATAGAATATACCTGTGGGCCAGCCTGGGTCAGCTGCCCTGCATTTAACTGCTAATGGCTCTGATCACCATGGCTGGCCACAAACTGAAACAAAAATCCCAATGAAACCAGGACAGCCATGTATTTGCATCTTCATGTTACTACACAATTCTGTGTATTTGGCTGAATTTATAAAAATACGTATACATGCCTAACTTCATGCATGAACATAATTTCACAGTATGTGTGTGACTGTGATGGCAGGACTGGAGATAGCAGCAGATACGGGCCACAGACTGGAACCAGTACCACATACCAATACTCTTACCCTGCTCCTGTGTGCGTGGGTCTGAACAATATATACATGTGCATCCAGATGTAAGGTAATGTATATTACATATACACGTACTTTTGATATGTCCTGGATGACAATTCTGACTGCATTACTTAGCTTTGTTTTCAGCATAATTACCATTCTTAGCTAGCCTATTCAGAACCCATTCTGAAATTCTTTAACTCAGCCACACAGTGCAGACTGTTTAGCTCGGTGGAATCCAACTCAAGGTGCTGACACCTACTTGCTGGCCCAAACTATTAACAAGAGTTTCTCCCTCAGTTTGCCTAAAGATCTGCTGCAATTCACGTCTATCTGTAAACACTCTACTCAGTAATAGTTGTGTTTAGAAACAGTTATGTACAGTACCATCGGCTAACTCCCGTACATAATCTCTTCGTGCATCATGTCCAACCTAAGCATGAAGAAAATTGGAATAAAACTGTAAAGTCAAAATAATTCAAAATAACAAGAAAGAAACTGGCCAAATTTTGTCAGTGGTCCAGAGATTAACTGCTCTGATTTCTGTAATCTAATCCTTTAAAAAAAAACTTTTCGTCAGACCTTTAAGATGAGCGTTTCAATAGAGAATAAATCCCAAGTCCATATAGAATATTTCACCCATGAAGGGTGAGTATTATGTTTCTCTCATGAGTGTAAAAGCTCCATAAGTCATGACTGCACAGGCAGGAATGAATTATGAAGGTCTTTTGCTTTAGTAAATGGAGCGGGATCAGCATTTGCAGGCAAGACATTCTGTTTATTCTGTCTATTTCTTGATCTGTTTTAGTTTAAAAGCATTTTAAACTGCCAGTTCTAGTAAAGAAATGATCAGAAGGGAAAACAGATCAAATTCATTAGAAATCCATAATATCAGTTTCTACAGATGATCATAAATAATGTTGATTTCTACAAATGGTTCTCAATTCCATTTTTCAGGGAATGGCAGGTATTCACAGGACTATCTTTTTTTCGTTCACTGCTGTTGTTCTGCACCAAATGAGACAGGAGACCTCAGAAAATAAATAAACGTGGTCCTGTCATTTAAGGCCATCAGAATTGGAGATTGCAAAAAAACAGATCTTTTGCCTTCAGAAAGTCTATTTCATCATTAGTTCTTATGCTGAATAAGATAGAAAAGTGCAAATAACACTGCCTTTGAAAGAATAAAATGTTATGAACTGTGTCAACTGGAAGAAAAAAAAAACTGCTGTGAAGTTATACTTAGGGTTTGGTCCCCAATGCTTTCTGTGACAGTGCAGGCTTCCACAGAGCCTCACGGGAGATGTAGTTCAAAGTTCCTCACATCCTTCTCCTCTCCACTCTCTTTTCCAGAGGCCCCTTGCAGTCCGACCGGGATCGAGGCAGACCCCAGCACACCTTGGTTTTTTTCCCCTGTAATTCATTGCTCTGCCATCTGGCGTGATGGGTTTCTGTGGAACTACTTCTTTCCATTCTTCTAACTGAAAATACTGAAGTTCATCGTTTTCCACAAAAAAAAAAAAAACATTCTAGCAGGTATATTTTTTCATCTCCAAACTAGAGGGAGAATGACTTAAGAGGGAAGATACATCAATGTTATGAGGCAAGAAGAGGAAAGAAGGGAAGTGAAGACCATGCAGTTACAAGGCTAATAAAGTCTCTGAAAAGTTTTAAAAAATAGAAAAAATGGTTCTGCTGCATCTATGCTGTAGAAGAAACTATTGTTCTGTCTTTCCAGCTGTTCAGATGATAGACAGTTGTTCCTGAACTAAGAAGACAAAAAAAAAATAAAGATTTGATGTTTTGCAGAGAACGTCCACAGCTGATGCTCCAGAAACCTCGTGCTGCCAAGACAACACCAGAACATAGACACTAATTACCTTATTATTTTATTTTCTTCATCCTCAGAGTATTCCCATCCAACTTTAAACTCTATTCCATAGTTCATAGAGTCCAAAACTGGCATCAGGCTGGTTTATTACCTTCCAATAAATGTGATCTTTATATGATACACACCTGAACTGGAACTCACTTAAGGAACTGCCATAGACTTGTAGCCATCTGACAGTGCTCTTTTTTTCTCTCAATCATCAAAACAACTGATATTTTTATTGCCTGGTATCTCTCTATTCACATTCAGTCAAGTGGCTCCAAAGTACCATATGCTTCAGTGTATAACGCCCCCCCCCAAAAAAAAAAGCTCCAGGAAGTCCAATACAATGAAAAGTAATGGCAACACATGCTTGCGCAAACATGAGCTTTTCAGCTGCCTGCCGATTTTTGGGATCAATTAAGTGTTTTAAGGAGAAGACAATATGTGAACAGCCACATTTGATGCCTTGTGCAGAATTGACTCTACTCTTTCATCTCATCATACAGAGACAGATCACTGAAAAACAATGATCACATACCAACTTGGATGGCTTTGTCTCCTTCCTCTTTCTCAGAAGCAGTTCCAGATAACAGTGTTTGATTAAAAGGAGGTGTTGCCGCTTGTCTGCGGCAAGCTCCGTTCGGTTGCTGGCTGGCCTGAGGCTATCCGCACCCCAGGGCCATTGAGCACTGACACCAATGTGAGGATGTAACAAATGGCGTTTATTTAACTGCGCAACAGCCTTATATAGTCGTCTTGTCCCGTATGAACTCGCACGATACTTGCACTTCCTGCTCCTTTCGCCACGCCTACCTTCCGTTACAGCCCGAGATTTTCCGGTCGCCGTACCCTAATCTACCTACATTTCCCCCTCCCCATGCTTCAAGTCATGCAAAGTAAAGCGTATCGCTGATTCTGGAGCCTTGCGTCAAAGCGTAAGCGTAGCTGGCGGATACAACATCCCGAGCCCAGGTTCTCCAGTAAGATTCCCCTGCAACTCCTGAGATGCAAAGCAAAAGCAAGCTAATCATGAGCGCATTGTTCAAAGCTTTTGTTTCACTCAGCAACGGTCGCCGTTCCTCATCTTTCTTGGCACCCCGCCGCTTTACCAGACTCTCTGTACTGTCATGACTCCTCATGTCTGAAGGTCGAGGCTGGTGCTGTTTCGGCTTCACCCACAGGTACTCCTTTTTGTTTTTGAACGAGCTATGTCCTGTCCTGTCCTTTTTGTCTTCATTTCTTACTTAAACCTGGTTCCCTGTGTCTCGCAAAGTCCGGTCAGAGAATCCCAGCCTTGGTTACCCATAAATCCTGCTCTCTGTTGTTGTGCCAAAAAGGCTGTATTGACCACTCGTTGCACAGTTCTCTGCAAATATGCAAACAAACAGGGTAACACAAGTAGGATAATGCCTATTATAAACATTCCCATAAGTAAACTCTATCTACAAAACATGCAGTTTGCTTCAGAACATACTGTTATTCTCTATTATTCTAGCTGAAAAGAAAATTACTGACAGGAAAGCTGATTCTGTATAAAGGTAACACAGAGCAGGCCTTTTAGAGCCTACTCTGAGGCCTACTCTTGCTAAAGTTAAATGGTTAAGTACATAAACAGCTTTTGCAAGTCTCTCAGAAGGTTCAGTCACCTCTCCCCCTTTTTGTTTTTGCAGAAGCTGTTTCAATGTACTATGACCATGTTCCACAATCGCCTGACCCGTAGGCGAATGAGGAATCCCAGTGACATGTGTAATACCCCATAGTTGACAAAATTGGCGAAAAATCGATGAACAGTATGCTGGTCCATTATCAGTCTTAAGTTGTTGTGGAACCCCAAGACTTGCAAAGCAAGCAAGTAAATGTCGTTTGACATGACGACCTTTTTCCCCAGTTTGTGCTGTTGCCCCTATTACATGTGAAAACGTATCAACAGATACATGAACATATTTGAGTCTTCCAAATTCTGCAATGTGAGTAACATCCATTTGCCACAGTTGCAACGCACTCAATCCTCGAGGATTTACCCCTATTCCAATTCCCATGCCAATTTTCTGACAACTAGGACAAACACTAATTCACGTGCTTGTGCCATGGTGAGGTGAAATTGTTTCGCTAACATTTTCGCTGATTGATGAAAGAATTGATGGGATAGGTGTACTTGTTCAAATAAATTTGGTGATATTTGCGTATAGGACACAAGTGTGTCTGCTTTATTATTTCCAATGCTCAAGCCTTGATCAAATTGATGACTACGAATGTGGGTGACAAAATAAGGTACCTCTCTGAGGTTTATTGCCTGATGCAATTGTAGCAAAATGGTGTAAAGTCCATTTAAAAAAAAAAAAAGTGGAAGCATATTCTTCACTGGTCATATAAAAGCTCTTTCAATTCGATTTACAATGCCTGCTGCATAAAGAGAGTCTGTTACAATATTTACAGGTAAGTCCTTCCAATTTACAAAAACCTGATATATCGCAAAAAGTTCAAGTGTCTGCAATGAGTCCTCAGTTTGTCCTGAGAATTTACAATGTTTCCATTGTCCATCCTCTTGTCAAGTAATAACTGCTGAATGTGATCGCTTTCCTGCATCAGTAAAAACAGTTAGTCCAGTCACAGATATCTCTGATCTGATAGGTTTTTCTTCCCAATCCTGTTTTCAAATAAACTGTAGCTTTTTATCTTTTGGCAGATGTATTAACAATTGTCCAGTAAAGTCCTGTAAGGCCATTTGAAGAATAGTTGACTGATTTGTTAACCACTGTAGATATTCCTTCTTGATAGGTAAATAGATAACATCTGAGTCTAGTCCGGTAATGTCTGTAATTCTTTTACGCACTTGACAAGCAATTGTGCTATTGCTTCCACTCTGGTACAAAATTGTTGTTTTAGGATGAAAAAACAAAGAGTCCACTCGAGCATTGCCTTCTGCAATAAACCCAGGCAAATTAGTATGATTTCTTACATATAAAACATTAAACAATGCAGTTCGGATTTGAATTTCTTGCCACAGGGCTCGCAGCAATTCAAAAACACACTGATTACATATATGCTCTATAACAGATCTATCCAATTGCTTTATAATGCCAGCTACATATGCTGAATCAGTAATCAAATTAAAGGGAATGGGAAAATTCTGAAATATTTTTAATACAGCTCGTAATTCTACCACCTGAGGTGAACCCTTTTGTTGTACTACCATAGATTCCCACTTGCCATCAGAACACCAGACAAGGCCCGCCTTGCCCGTGTTCCCAGATCCATCCGTAAAAATGGTAATTCCATCCACAGGAGTGTCTGCGCACCACACTCAATTTAATAACAGGATGGGAGGGCAAGTGGTAAACAACCTGTCCCGAGAAATTCTCCATGGCTGTTTGCAAAGCAAAGCTATTAGCCATACACCACTCAAAATATTGATCTGCAATAGGAATGGTTAGTGATGCAGGGATCTCTGGCCACAAGCTCCCGACATCTCATCCGTCCTTTGATGAATAATCTGTGCCAATAGCTCTGTAACGAATCTGATCATTCTGAATTCCATTGACCAATTATTGCATACGGAATTTGCCTATCAAACAAAGTGATAATTTGTATTTCCTGATTCAAATCAATACGATGTACAAATTTGGAATGTAGCCTGCTTTCTATTTCTGTAATCAGTTGCTGTACCTCTGAAGTAGTGTGTCGTGGTGCTGTTAAATTTGTGTCCCCTGCTAACAATTGAAATAGAGACTGCAATTGTGACGACGTAAGCCCTAAGTACGGCCGCAGCCATAACTTGAGCCTTATGTTCCACACTTGCACTCGTTCCACAACGGCCATTTGCCACAGGTCCAAGGCTTGGCAGCCGCGCAGGTTAACCCCGTGTGGAAACACCAGTCACACTTCCTCCCCACGTTCTTTCTCCAGTTTCCCTGCATTCTGCAGCTGGTTGTTATCAGCTGACCTTGAGCATTATACTTAGACCTGCACAGCTTCACAAAATGCCCTATCTTCCCACAGCAATGACACATCAAAACAGAGTTATCTCTCCCACTCAGCTTCAACTTCTTAAGGCAGTTTTTCTTAAAGTGACCTTCTTGCTCGCATGTATAACAACGATGAACTACCTTAACTGCCGCCGCAAAAGTTTTTGCTAAATGCTCCATCTGAAATGTGGTGGTTCCTACTTTCTCACAAGCATCCATTAGCTCAGTTAAGGTGGGGTTATGATTTGCCATCCCTGCAACAACTTTCCTGCAGTCCTCACCTGTGTTGTCCTTCGCTAACTGTAGTGGCAATGCTTCTTTTACAATTTTCCAATCTAACAGTTGCCAAATATTTCTCCCCTCAGGACCCGCACCCACAATCACCGGATATGCTTGTGGAATTATAACTCCTTCTAATAACGCATCTCGAATGATCCCTTTCCATTTCACTCCTCCCTCACCTCCCCCCCCTTCCCCTGTATACGCAGGTGGACGCTGACCCTCTCCCTCGCCTCCCACATTACCAGATGGACGCAAACCTCCCCCCCCGCCCTGATCTAAAGGTGGAGTAGGGAGTTGTAAAGGAGGTTGAGGTGGCCCTAATACTTGTCCCAAACACAGAGGGGGGTTTTGGGGGAGACATAGTCACGTGTCCCGAGGCGTTGGCTGAACGATGCTGCTGCAATTCCGTCTTTAATTCTTCCAGTCGTCTACCAAGCTCTGTCATGTCAAGTTCGTGTCCATTTCGTGATGGTAACAGTCCTTTAAGTCCTTGTGACTCTGGTACTGCTGACTCCGTAAATGGCGAATCCGGTAAAGGTGGATACAAAGCAGGTTTACCCTCCTTCTTGTCCTCCTGCTCAGCCTCATCCGTAGAGAGATCAATAAGAGGAGGAGGTTCCGGAGGGGGTTTCGGCCAAGTCTCCTGTTCAGCGTCTGAATCAATTAGTCCAAATCGAGTTTGTGTTTTAGGGCGCACTACCGGTTCTGATGGATCTGTATCTATTTTTTCTCGCTCCCCGCTCCTCGGCTTTTTTCGGAGCCATCCGTACCGACGGCGATAAAGGAGCTGCCACCGGTACAGCCACCGGGGCCGTGGGAGGTGTTGGTCCCGCAAACAGTGAGGGGGTAGTAGGCGCTTGCGGTCCTAAAGCCATAAAAGCTGTATGTGTGACTTCTCTCTCTGCTTTTATTCCTTTTAACGCTTCGCTAACCAGCCTTCTTGTAGCAGACAATTTAAAGGCTTCCTTATCACCACTTGACACCGCATTCCGGAGAGAGTCACCAATCTTCTCCCATAAAGGCACTTCAAAGACATCATTAAAGGTTGTAAAATGTCCTTTATCTTTTGCCCAAAACAGTAACTGCTTTAACACAGCTTCGTCATATTTAATTCCTCTCTCAGAGAGTATATGTTGGAGGAGTTTCACCACTGCCACTTCTGTCTTGGTCAGGGTAGACAGCATGAAACACGCCCGAGCCGCATCCCATGTCGCCCGGTCCTCCCGCACAGCCCGTAGCAGCCACAAGATAACTCCCCATGTTTTTAATTCTTTGGCAGAACCCGCTGCCATAGCTCGCTCAGTGAGCTTCATCGAGCACCGCTCCCAGGTATTCGGCTGTAAACAATCAGCCGGTCCTGCCACTGCCCCCCCCTTTAATGAGACGGTCCAGACACTGGGCTACGTCTTTCGATTTCACAGAAATCTTAAATTCCTGCCCAGTAACAAAATCACCTTTATCAAGGTTTCCATGGTTCGCGAACCCACTCCGACCGCCTGTGGTCCGCCAGCCCAGCAATCACGTCGGGGTCACCATTTGTTGCCGCTTGTCTGCGGCAAGCTCCGTTCGGTTGCTGGCTGGCCTGAGGCTATCCGCACCCCAGGGCACTGACACCAATGTGAGGATGCAACAAATGGCGTTTATTTAACTGCGCAACAGCCTTATATAGTCGTCTTGTCCCGTATGAACTCGCACGATACTTGCACTTCCTGCTCCTTTAGCCACGCCTACCTTCCGTTACAGCCCGAGATTTTCCGGTCGCCGTACCCTAATCTACCTACAAGGAGGTAGTTTTGTTTAGTTAATTGCTTTCTTTTTCTCCCAGAACTTTAAGGAAGCAAAAAAGGACCAGTGAACTTGTTTTCTAAAAGCTCAGAACTGTTTTGGTTCTATAAGCATCATCAATAACTGCAACAAAAAAAACCCACAACCTCCTGAACCTAATCCTGCAGCTGTTAACCAGTTTTAAAGCATGAAAATTTACTAATTCAGGAAAAAAAAAAACACGCAGGAAATCCAGATTTCAGGAGAGTGTTGTGTATGCTGTTAGGTGCATAAGAATAGCCAGAGTCCTTAAAACTACCTTTTAAGCTCAATCAGATGCAACCAACCCACCCCGCCCCCAGGAAAACGGGTCCAGTCCACCCACAACTCAGTTAGTACACATCCTGAAGCACAGTAAAATATCAGTGACAAATGCCAGGCAGATAATACGATTAAATTTTGTCTCAAAATAAGAGGGAAGGCTCCAGGTAGCCAAAGGGAAGACCAGAGACATGCATGAGAGGCATCAGTTAGGAACTGAATCCAGAAAATTAAAAGCTGATCCTGAAACATAGGGTATATAGTTCAGATTTAAAAAAAAAAAAAAAAAAAAAAAATTATCTCCAAAGGCTCACCTAGAAGAAGCGTTATTGACAGAGATTGGTGTATGCTATTTCAAAAACTCTACATTGGGAAAGCATTATTATGAAAATTCCCTCAGATATTCCTGTTTTGTTGTGGCACAAAGGGTTGCTCTAAACAAAGGTATCATCTGTCCTGAGTCTGCTAGTGTGTGCTGAAGGCTAACAGCTCAAAGAAGCTCTGATCTTAGTGCTATGTTCCTCATAGCACCTGTGGTCTCTGGGAAGCTGGTGGTCACTGAAGAAGAGTAGAGTCAGCTGTTGCCTCTCCTTTTTTCAAAGGTAGCCTCTGTTTAAAGGAATGAGAAGAGGGATAATATGGCAGCATGGTGCCACTTGGCAGTGGTCCTGTGGGTTCTTGATTGCCAGTAGGCTTCAGCTATCAATCATAGCATAGTAAATTTATTCCTTGTCACATGGCATTTTCAGATAGTTCTAAAATCTATTTCAAGGATACAAGCCGTATGAGGAAAAACATTAAAGTTAAGACGGGCTGAAGCTCTGAAATCCTTTTGGCCCACTCTGATAAAAGGACTCTCATCCCTGTTTCACTTTTTGTTTGCCCTATACACTACAGCACATATGGATAAAAAGACACCTAAGTACACTTTCTCTGCTTAGTTTATCTTTTGATCATCTCCTACCTGCTCCTAAATTCTAAAATGGGCTGTAGGGGCATAGTCCTGTGGCTATGCCGTAACACCATCAAGAGCTGCAAAGTCATATCCTAGCAAAATATTCAGAGGCTCTAGTTGTGTTGCTCTCCCTGCTCTGATATGGCTTGTGTGCCTCTTCCTGGGATGGAAGAAAGCTTAGCACCCTTCAGGGTCCTGACACACACAACTACAACAGGAGTGCTAAATATTTGTGAAGAAAACTTTACTCTTAGGCTCGCTATTAAACAAGAGGCACCATACAAAGTGTTAGAAGTCTGTTGCAGAAACTCTGAAATCACTGGGGATTTTAAAATACTTTGCAAGATTCCCCCATGCTCTTCCTCCCTGCCAGCTCAGGCTGAAAAGCACCATGAGGGCAGGGAGAGCTCCTGCTCTCTGATCCAGTTTGCTGCAGTGAACTGATGAGGGTCTTGGATTTGATGCTTGTTTTCCAGGAGTTCGTTCACACAATGCTCTATCCGAGATGCTACCAGAGTAGAAACTTTTACACTGAACACAGCTGGGCATATTATATAGGTAGAAGAAAATTAATTAATATTATTTATGTAAATTCAGGAACTGTTTAGAAGGCTTCATTCTCAATTAAGTATTCAATATTTGTTTAATTTCTTGTCAGACATTAATTATATCCCCAGATAGGAAATTACACTCAACTGTAGCAAAATAGTTCTTACCATTAGTGTCAGAAACAGGGAGAGGTTAACTGTACTATGTCTGGCATGGATTATTTAGCAGTGCACAGGCTACTGGTACGAAAATTCTTGTATCTTCTGAAAAATGTATGTAGTAAAAAGAATTGGAATTCCATGAAGCATAACAAGATGAAACTAGTTTAAGAAGGGAAAAAAAGAAGAAGGAAACAAGGTCTTTAACCAGAAACAAACAAAAATTAAAACCATAAATAGAATTTATGGATCTTTAGAGAAGACTTATCTTTTTTAAAAAAAGTCATTTGACAATCAGATGCTGTAGAATATCTTTGATCTGGTCCATAACTATTCCAGTGCCATCCTTCAACACCTGTAACCATCCTTAATTATAATAACTGTACCAAATCAAATTCATATACCATGTCAGGAATAACCCACAGTTAAATCTGGTTTACTACTACCAGTTCAAAATCCTCTGAACATTTTGCATCCAGGTTTGTGCCATTAAGAATCTCCTGGAGTCAAAGATCACTTCAGTTCTGAAATTAGTTCATGGTTCCTATGGGATTCTCTATTGTGGAAACATCAAAATCTTTCCTGTCATACACTTCTTATCCAGTTAATATGAACTTTTTTCTAATCAGAAATAGAAAAGAGAAAAGGAGGTACCAAAATCCCAAATTGTTTATCTGGTATTTTGCAGATACAAATCAATCAAATCAAATCACTTAAAGGATGTTATTTAAGAGGACCTCTTGCCAATTCAGAACATTGGCTTCTTTCTTCCTTTCTTTTATTTTATAAAAGCACATCAAATCTGTTAAGATTGACAAGTATAGGCTTTCTGCAGCTGCATGGCTCACATGCAATGATATACTTAACCCAGCATCTCTTCCCACCTCAGTCATGAGGGTTAACTCCATCATAAACTTCTTCTGGACATCATAAAAATGGTATAGCGGGTCTCTAAACTGGCATTTCATTTAATGTTTACAATAGCCAAAAAATGAAGTGTAGACGTAGTCCACACAAGTGAACTAAGCACAGACAAGGGAACTGTGGTAAAATCATAGAAAGGTTTGTGTTGGAAAGGACCTTGAAGATCATCTAGTTCCAACTTTCATATGCCAATATACTCCTGACACTCCTATTACAATTTTTGCACATCTACTTAATGCTTTTTGGTCATTCATGCCTATAAGAATTAAAAAAAAACCAAACCTGTTTATGTTATTCCAGTGCCCACAGCTCCCCAGTGCTACTGCTCTGTAACACTAGGCAAATACATCTTGTCCTTGCCTGTGTAATCCATCATTCCAAACATGCTTTCCAGTAAAACATTCCTAAAAACTTCAAAAGGTAGGTAAATTCTACTCCCCTATAAGTATCTTTCATCTTCAATGGTCTGATTTTGGCTTCCATAAACTCCGTGGCAAAACTTAAAGTTTTCTGTGGAAGAAAGACCTTTTTGTGGTTTTTGGGTGTATTCAGTGACATGATGGATTAGATACAGTACCTGCAGCTGTCTTCAGAAGAGCCTATACATCTATGAAGTGCAATGTGGCTCTGTGCTAAAATAAATGCCAGAAGCATTACAGACGTCTTAGCCTAGCATCAATGCCTCACAGAAGAGGCAGTTCAGGTACAGCATCAAATGGAGGCACGCGCTCATCAGGTGAGGTCTTCTCCCAGTTTTGGAGACAGATCTTTGGCTCAGGGGGGTGGGGGAGGCGGGCCGGTCTCTGCAGTGTGTCCCCTTTGCTGTGCTTATATATACACCTTAATGTACAAGATGCAGAAATCAAACTGGTTTCCAACTTTGGAAACTTTGACAGTTAATCTGCCTCTTGTGAGAGATGATGAAGACTTGGTGAATGAGTTGCTCCACCACCTTGTTTTTTTTCAAAGTACATGTACTTTCTCCTGCAAAAATTCGCATCAACAATAAAATACAAAATGTTTGAAAAAAACAAAACTACATAAAAGTTATAACACTGTAAAACTATTCTCCTTGAATATCACCTCTATCAGATAGTTATGCAGGACTAGAAAGACTAAGAATGAATTAATCATATCTTGTTCTTAGCTCTGCATTAGTGATTTGATGCCGCTATACAGCACCTCACCTGCATATTAAAGCCATAAAGGGGCTTCTAGTTTCTGCAGCCTGCCTCAGGAGAGAGAGAAGTGGTGCAGAGGTAGTACTTGAAGAAAAGAGGAATTTACCTGAAGAAAAGAAGGGCTTTGCCATCTCTAGGGAGGACTCGAAGAGGGTAGGACCTAACATTTCGATTTGTATGATAAGCTAAAATCAAATGGAGGGGTATTGGCAGCCACTGTTTCAGTTCATAAAGGTTTACAGAATCACAGAATCACAGAATGTTAGGGATTGGAAGGGACCTCGAAAGATCATCTAGTCCAATCCCCCTGCCGGAGCAGGATTGCCTAGACCATATCACACAGGAACGCGTCCAGGCGGGTTTTGAATGTCTCCAGAGAAGGAGACTCCACAACCTCTCTGGGCAGCCTGTGCCAGTGTTCGGTCACCCTTACAGTAAAGAAGTTTTTCCTCAAATTTAAGTGGAACCTCCTGTGCTCCAGCTTGCACCCATTGCACCTTGTCCTGTCAAGGGATGTCACTGAGAAGAGCCTGGCTCCATCCTCTTGACACTTGCCCTTTACATATTTATAAACATTAATGAGGTCACCCCTCAGTCTCCTCTTCTCTAAGCTAAAGAGACCCAGCTCCCTCAGCCTCTCCTCATAAGGGAGATGTTCCACTCCCTTAATCATCTTCGTGGCTCTGCGCTGGACTCTCTCTAGCAGTTCCCTGTCCTTCTTGAACCGAGGGGCCCAGAACTGGACACAATACTCCAGATGCGGCCTCACCAGGGCAGAGTAGAGGGGGAGGAGAACCTCTCTCGACCTGCTGACCACACCCCTTCTAATACACCCCAGGATGCCATTGGCCTTCTTGGCCACAAGGGCACACTGCTGGCTCATGGTCATCCTGTTGTCCACTAGGACCCCCAGGTCCCTTTCCCCTACGCTGGTCTCCAACAGCTCTGTCCCCAACTTGTACTGGTACATGGGGTTGTTCTTGCCCAGATGCAGGACTCTACACTTGCCCTTGTTATATTTCATTAAATTTCTCCCCGCCCAACTCTCCAGCCTGTCCAGGTCTCTCTGAATGGCTGCGCAGCCTTCCCGTGTGTCAGCCACTCCTCCCAGTTTTGTGTCATCAGCGAACTTGCTGACAGCGCACTCTAATCCCTCATCCAAGTCATTCATGAATATATTGAATAGAACTGGTCCCAGAACCGACCCTTGCGGAACTCCGCTAGACACAGACCTCCAACTGGACTCTGTCCCGCTGACCACTACTCTCTGGCTTCTTTCCTTCAGCCAGTTCACAATCCACCTCACTACCTACAGTTTAGCTGCGAGGATGTTGTGGGAGACCTTGTCAAACGCTTTACTGAAATCGAGATAGACCACATCCACAGCTTTACCATCATCTATCCACCGGGTAACATCCTCGTAAAAGGCTATCAAGTTAGTTGAGCAAGACTTCCCGTTGGTGAAGCCATGCTGAGTGCCCCTAATGATCCCCCTATCCTTGATGTGCCTAGAGACAGCACCAAGAACAAGTTGCTCCATCACCTTTCCAGGGATGGAGGTGAGGCTGACCGGTCTATAGTTACCCGGGTCCTCCTTCTTGCCCTTTTTGAAGACTGGAGTGACATTCGCTTTCCTCCAGTCCTCAGGCACCTCTCCCGTTGCCCACGACTTAGCAAAGATGATGGAGAGTGGCCTAGCAATGACTTCCGCCAGCTCCCTCAGCACCCGCGGGTGCATCCCATCAGGGCCCATGGATTTATGGATGTCCAGGTTGCTTAATTGGTCCCTGACCCAGCCCTCATCAACCAAGACAGATTCCTCCTCTATCCTGACGACTTCTGAGGCCGCAGGGGTCCAGGGCGCCTCAGGACAGCCTCCAACAGTATAGACAGAGGCAAAGAAGGCATTCAGTAACTCCGCCTTCTTTTTATCCTCTGTCTCCAGGACCCCCACCTCATTCATCAGTGGGCCTACATTGCCTCTAGTGTTGGCTTTACCTGCAATGTATTTGAAGAAGCCCTTTCTGTTGTCCTTGACCTCTCTTGCAAGGTTTAATTCCAAGGAGGCCTTAGCTTTTTTAATTCCTTTCTTAATATACTAATTGCCTTTCAGCTTTTCTTACACTTTTTTTTTGGAAGAGAGAGTCTCCAGTGCAAAGTCACTCAGAGCCTCTCATTTCCACATATTTAGCATAGGAAGACACCTCACACAAATATTCTTCCTGATTTTGATTCAAAACGACATCCTATATACAGGAATGCCAATTCCTTTCATATTCATTACCAAGGCACATCCCTAACAATGATTAGGCTTGTAGGCCACATGGAAGAGTATCAGTGTAAAATCTAGTCCTACTCCATGCACTTTCTCTTGCAAAAGACATTTTCTAGTAGGTTCCAGATGAAAAAATAAGCTAATATTATTCTGGTGGGATTACGTTATGGTTTAGTAAATTTATAAAGACAGAATAGCCTACATAAGTTGCCACAGACATGTATAAGTCTAAGTTATACAATATTTTAATACGCTACTGAACAATAACGTGAGTAGTTTCATTGAATTCAGTGGGATTACACATTCGAGTAAGGATCCAGCTAGCACAGTAGGAGGTTAGAAATCTAGATCATAATTTGTAAAGCTGTAGATTGGAATATGACACAATATTCTGTAGCCTGAAGTTCTGGTAATTAAAAAGACACACATTTTAACAGAAATAATCAGAAAAAGAATCCTTCATTAGAAATTTTTATTACTATCAGCAAATTGCTTTGAGATCTTTTGTCAGTGAGAAGTGCTATATAAATGAAAATGTCTTTCATTATATTATTATTGATCTATTTAATTGAAAAAAAAACACCCAGGATTTTTATTGTATTTTAGTTAGTAAAATACTAAATATGAAGGGCCAAAGACATCTTTGTTGTAAGCTTTTGAAACTAATAGAGTTACACCACACATGACTGACTAGTATCCAGAGGACACTACATTTGCTCATTGCAGAGAAAAGACGACTGAGTGGTGATGTCGTCGCTATCTACAGCTTCCTCATGTGGGGGAGCAGAGAGGGAGGTGCCCATCTCTTCTCTCTGGTATCCGGCTACAGGACGCGAGGGAATGGCTTAAAGGTGCATAAGGGGCTGTTCATATGAGACATTAGGAAAAAGTTATTTGCTGAGGAGGGTGGTCAAGCACTGGAAGAAATTCCCCAGAGAAGTGGCCAAGCCCTGTCGATGTTCAAGACATATATTGGCAATGCTCTTAGACATAACATTTAACTTTTAGGTTTCCCTGTATGAAGTCAGGAGTTGGACTCGATGATCCTTGTCAGTCACTTCTAGGTCAGGATATTCTGTGATTCTGGGATTCAAATATCTATTATGTACTATTGAAAACAGAAAGCAGTATAATTTTAGCATAAGAAGTATCATTTTTCTTATCTAATCCAAGCTCTGTGCCTTCATCACACTTCCATATTTTGTACTCCTGATTCATTTACAAATGCAGTCCTGGTAATTTAAAGTTTAAAAAGACCTTTCCAGGTTGGAAGACTCAGATGTTTTGTTGGAATGGAGGGAAATACCCAAGATAAATAGTTTAAGCAAAAAAAAGCTGTAGGAAGGAGAGTTTAGGCCTTTTATTTTGTCTGTGTTAAAAAAGAGGTGGTTGGAATAAAAACGTTGGATACAGGGCAGAAGTGAATGTTCTCTGAAACAATAGCAAAACAAGGAAGCATATCCATAAAATATGTTCTGTTTTGTAGCAATAATCAACAGAGGGACAAAAAAAAAATATATGATTACTATTGCCTTTCTCCTACAAAGGTTCTAACTTATGTTATGGGTCTCCCACCTTAACTGTAAGGAGTTTCAGAGATAGGAAGAAGACCAGCCCAGTAGCGCAGAAGGACAAGTGAATGTTCAAGGGAGGCCTGAGCAGATTAACAAAGAACTAGGGCACCCTTCCCACTCGTCGCCTTTGATTACCAGCTCCTGCGGAGTCTCCGACCCAAGAGTCTCTGACTAGTTTCACAGTATGAAATGCGAAACATCTAAGAAATGTTTGCAGCGAGTGATAGAACAACTGTGCCATACTTTCAGATGGAGTCTCCAGGGTGATAGCATGGAAGGTAGAAATCTGTCACTTAGCACATATGGGGAAAAAGAAAAAATAAGTAAAATTGGATCACTAAATGGCCACTAGAGAGCACTAAGAGAGGTACAGAGCTGGAAGGAGTTAATGCTGGCTGTACCCTGCAGTACTGGTTACCATAGCAGACTCCTCTTTCTAGTTGAATGTAAGGGAATGTACAAGCCTATTTACCTGGAAACAGTTATTGCATTGGTGCTTTCAGAGGAAAAGTTATCCCACTTATCCTCAAAGTTAGAAGCAGAAATGACAGTCCAGACACAGGTCAAGGTGTAAGCATTACTGCAAGACACCACATGCCAGTGACACTGGGTAATTCTTTCACAAGTTGACACTCTCTACAAAATTTAGAAAGTCCCATTCTTCCCATACTCTCCTTACTTAACAATAATTAAGAGCTCTTCAAAAATCAAAGCACCTTGAGATGAGATTTGAATAAGTAGAGGATAGTGCTTTGGTGCAGACCATGGAGGGACTGGTTTCATTCAAGAACACATTAAAGAAAGCATGAAGAGCAGTTCATGAAACACATCAAGTACAGTTGAATGGAGGAGAGGAGCAATTTTGGAACGTATCCTGTGCATTTTGCTAGCACAGTGTACTGAAAAACACTTTCACATCAGATACCACCCTGATGTCTGCTTCCACATCCCTTGGCATTATGTGGCTGCTCTAAACCAGAGCACCAGAGCTGATACCAGTCTCCTAAACAAATAGATACACAATCAGTTCTAGCAGTACTGGTTAGACTATCAAAAAATCAGAAACAGAAATCTCCACGCAGGAAGCAACAACACAGACAAATACATATTTAACATCAATATCCATACACTAGTTTTTGAAACCCAAACCAAAAAAAAAAAGTATATTCCTTGAGTACGTATCACAAATGTAATAACTTTTTCTTTAAAAAGAAAAAAAAACAATGGTAGCAAATGCACAAGTAAAGATTGTATGAAGCTTTTATGGTTACATTCATGCATCAAGGAAGAAAGGCAGTAATGAATGTTCTTTTGGAGGATGCTTATTACTGTTTACATCATATGGAATAGGGTAAGACTCAAAACAAAAAAAAAACACACCAACAAAAAAAAAAAAAGGCAGCAGGAGATGTTAGCTATAAAAGCAACACAATCCTGATTTTTTTTTTTTTCCCCTGACTAAGGTAAAGACATCATTTAACTTTATTGTGTCTTGGATCTGGCACTAAGTCCTATTATACAGGCCAGATGTAAGGAATTTTTTCCCCTTAGGAAAAATCAGAAGCAGCAGATGGCTGTTGCGAGCAAACACATTGCAAGCCATGGGAAAAGTTTGTCGATTTCCTGTGAAAACTAAAATTTCACTAGAAATAAGAACATCTCTAAAACCAATGCATTCCTTTAATGGCTCAGACAATAACGTACTTATTATCCCATCAAGCCTAAAGGTATTAAACACCGTATGCTGGATTTGTTCCTTTGCTTCTCAATTCTTTCTGTAATTCAGAAGGTGGATGGTCTCAACTTTTGTACTGCTGTACTCTAATCTATTGTTAATATCTCAGTGTTATAGTGTTCAGCCTGCAGGGCATGTTTAGTTTGAAGGGGGGGGTAAGTCCCATTTAATTCAATAGCCCATTTTGTGCTCAAATAACTTGCTGAATCTAAGCCATTTGCATCCACCAATAAATAGTAACAAGAAGTTAGCCTTCTGTCACTTCAGATCTGCATGTTAATGTGTAACTCAGGAAAAGGACTGACATTGGGAAATACGCGCTTGTGCTACTGCATTACCTTTTGCTAAATAGAAGTTGGAAAGTCCATAACTAATAGATTGTCGTGTTTTAAATTTTGGCTGTATATTTTTTCTCCTCATCTCACTAATGGTTTGTGAACATTGTTTGCATTAAGGCAGCATTTTAAGGCATTCATCAGTATCAAAATTGTATTGGAAAAAAACTTTATACTCTGCTGTTCTGTATTTGCTCTATGAAGACCACTTTTAATACCAATCAACAGAATGTACATTGACAGCAGAGTATGGCAGAGAACAACCACTTGCAATGCTGTGTTTTCTGGCGTAATCCAGAGGCCTGTGCTTTCAAGTCTGGTTGTGACCAGGCTGCAATATCTGAAGAATATTTGATTCAAAGATGTACTGCTGCTAAAATAACAACAGAGGGGATACTGGGAATTGCCAGCCACAGAAATTGCCATATATTATAAAAAAAGTCCACAGAATGTATTGCTTTTTGAAATGGTGCTACTATAAAATATACTCTTGAAGCTTGCTAAATTTATGTCACTGGATCCTTGCTTTACATTTTTCTCAGTAGGTGTTACAGCAAGAGTTAAAAAAACAAAAAAGATCACAAGTTGCCATCATATTTTTCTTATGACTAAAAATATAGCTTAAAGAAAAAGAAAGGAAACCTTAACTCTGATATTCTTTTTCCCTGGGGTTTAAAGAAAAAAAACAAACTCTGTAAATGTCATTTTCACTACCTTGAGTTTTATGTCCTTTATATCTAAAACAAAAGCAAAATGTTACATTGTGCAAACAGGATTTCAGTGTCAGCATTAGGAAATTCTCCTGTTATATATGGATCAATGGTAGAAAAGACAGCTCAAGATCCATCTGCTGTGCCTGTGTTTACATACTTGTAGCACTACATGTCCCTCCTTTCCTGCAGTACCTGATGCAAGGGACAAAATGGGCTTGGTAGCTTTCAGGGTGGCAGTGTTTCTCAGGATGTCAGACCAGAATTAGTTAATCCTTAACTGGATAAGGACAATTTATTATCTTACCACGGTTAGGTCACAGTGCAAAACCAGCTGTGTTATGGTGAAGTCCATTCACTTCGCATAGTTTCAGAATCTAAATTTTCACACAGTGCTATTGAATTTTCTTGATTGGTTGTCAGCTTGGGTGTTGTGAGAGACTGAAATGTGAAGTGATTGATTGTCTCAAAGTTTGCTCGTGGCGCTGGTTTGACTGGTGAGACAACAGGGTCTGTGGAGCTTGTTGATGCTGCATACCACTCTTCTTATCAGTCGCCGACTGTTCTGCAGCATACTGAGCAAGCAGCCCACCAAGAACATCTTGTTTACCCTGAGTGATAAGAGAGGCCTAAGGTATGTTAATAGAGTGAGACATATGCGCTTACGCAAAACTAGGGCCACACCGTTATCAAGATGACAAGACACATTCCCCTGCCTGCAAGGTATAAAGGTACACCACCCTCTCACACATGGCCGGACCACCACCAAAAGACTGAACACCGAAGACAAACAGCGGACCTGCAGGATGCCGCTGGATCCTGGGTGGTGACTATCCTATCCTTGCTCTACTGTCCGTAATCTCAGCTTATTTTTATCCTTCTGTCTCTTAGTTTCTTTTCTGTGTCTTTCCTCCTCTTTCTCAAAATATCGTTATCCACTTATTCTCCAAGAAAACTTAGCCCATTGTGAATCAATACCATGCCACGTTTGTGCTTTATCTTCATCTCAAGGATCAAATAAGAACCCTTTTATAGGGAAGGGGAATCCTTTGCTGCTCCCGAGTGCACCAGGAGAGAAAGGCAGCGGGGCAGGGAGGGAAATTATTTTTAAGGGGGCTCTAACCCATACGGGTGGGGTTGACCGTGGAGTTTTTAAGGGGGCTTTGACCCTTACAGGTGGGCTGACTGAGGAGTGCTGTGATGTGATCAATTGTAGCTGGAGACACGCCCCCCCTCCCCCGCCTCAGTGGAACCTTATCAGTTCTTGATAGGTATGCCTGTGCTTCAATTGTGGGAACAAATTATCACTTGTTCAATAGCACATACTAATGGATTCAACAAGAAAATTATTTGTGCCAGGAAGAGAGATTTGCAGAGTGTGGCTCCTGCTCATCACAACAAAACTCGTGGAATCACCTCATCAAAGATCCAGGATGAATGGCTGCTCCTACTGAAGTGAGTGGGAGGATTGATACTGACATTAAACAAGAACACACCTGAAGCTTCTGAGAAGTCAGCAATAATGTACAGCAAACAGTACAAGGCCAAAGGTAATATGGTTGGTTTGATCCTTCATAAACAGAACTATAACTTGAAAAGGACTCAGGAAGACATTAATTTTCTTCGTTCAGTAAATAAGGTTATTTCAAGGCTTCTTTCTGGTTTTCATTTTCTTTTACCTTGCTGAAAAATAACACTACTTCCAGATGAATTCTCCATACTTGGCCTCAGTCCTAGAATGATTTTTTTTTTTTTAGTGAAAGAGACGAAAATCTGCTCACCTATTTTTATTTATAGGAGAGTAAAATAATTTCCAATTGCTTAAAAAGTGTTTGGTTTTGGTTTTTTTTTTAAAGATTACTCAGATACAACTAAAATTGCAAAATAATCCCTTCTGATGCGCACTGAGGAGATCTCTCCAAGCTAGTGAAGGATGGGGCAGGGCAAGGAAGGGATAAAATTATATGAGTCTGCACTTGCAACATTGAGTTCATGATCAATTAAAAAAAATAAAAAAAAAATAAAAAAAAGGTCCATTATTTTACACTTAAATTTTTAGAACTGCAAAATATTCTAGGCATGTAAAAATCTTATAGAACTGGCATTAGGTTTCTGTTATGGACTGGCTTAAACCTCGTTGAATCTGGTGTATTTATTTAAGATAATAGAGAAGTTAGTTAGGTACATTTTTCCACTCAAAGGTTAATGTAAGGATGCTGGGAAAAATGAAGGACTGACATTAAGGAGGGCATTTCAGAGTATTATATTTTGTGAAGGTAAGTGTGGGAAGTGATGCAAAGTGAGCAACAGCAAAAAAAAAGATAAGAGACTGAGATGAAAAGCTACCACCACCTAGACTCTAATGTTACTAGTCTGGCCTTCACAAAAAGCAGATGATGTAAGCCAGGTTGCTGACTGAGAGAGTTGGTGTTGTGGCCTGGGTAAATATCTTCGGGATATTTTATGGCTAAAATCACATGAGGATATTGATTTTATTTTTTTTTTTTTATTTTAAAAGAAAATTTCTACCCTCCATAGTTAATGAGAAAAGTGTAAACCTGTGAAATGAGTGGGTTCTAAAACTAGGTGGCCAAGTAAATCCCTCCTACGTCCCCACTACTTATTGCTCCTATAATGTGGTCAGTGTATGTATGAATGCATGCGTACTTTAACTCAATACCATTTTCTGAGGTTGATTTGTGATTATGAGTCCTTGAGATTGACAACACTCACACTGAAACCTCCAGCAGAAATTCAGTAGTTCAAATTTCATGTTGAAATGTAGAAAGGACATCTCAGAGAAGACAGTGCCTATTATACCATGGTTTTTTTTAAGCTACTAAAATTGTTCTTGTCAGTCTTGCTGTAGAAAATGAAAGGTGGGAACTTTTTGGCTTATAATCACTGCAAAACTTTTTGTGCAATTTTTCATTTGCTGGCTTTATAAGGAGACTGAAAATGCATTCACTGAATATAATTCTTCAGATGTATATCTGCTGCTATCTTGTCATATCTTAAAGTGATTTGGAACAAGCTCTTCTTTCAGATGTAGGTGGTTGAGGAGGGAAAAAAGTGAAGTAAGATGTCCTTTTAAGTTTGTAGTCTTCATTAGTGGTGAACACTCAGCACTGATGAAAGTTTTCTACTGTTTAAAACATGTAACTTCCTGGTTGCATGGAGCATCCTCTACCTGTTATGGCAGGGAGAGTCTTCCTCCCACAGACCCTCCATCAAACACTTACCTGTAGTTAATTGCCTCTTAAAAAGAAAATAAAAGTCAATATCTAAACACTACAGCCTATCCCTTTTATGTTCTGATTTCTAAGTTATTTTCACCTATTTTACTTCTGTGTAATACTTAGTGAAGGTCACCCCATTACATATCAGTATGACTAAGGGTGGAAGTAGGGCCAGGTTATTTCCTTAAACTTGAATTTTTTCAACATAAATTTTATATGACGCACAAAATACACCAAAGATCGCAAACAGTTCCTCATATTTCAACAACTAAGCATTCAGCCTCCATAGCTGGGAGAAAAAGCCAAAGCTTTGAAAAGCACAGCAAGGACAGATAAAGTTTGTCATGACAGCAATGACAAAGTTACAGAAGCCAGGGACCAAAAGGCTGAGCCACAGCAGTTCAGGACATACAGTATCCCAAATGTTTTAATATTGTCTTTTAGAAAGAGTAAAGCAATTAGTCTCCACTGAGAACATCTGTCTACTGCAGTCATCGTACATAAAAAAAACCCTCCAAGAAGACTACTACCGAGTTTGCATTTAAAACCTGAAATAATGCTATTTTTATTTTAGAAGGAAGTCTTATTTTGAAGTAGAAGGATTATTTCTCTGTGTGCTTTAAAAAGAGAAGGATCTGGGCTCAGAAGATTTCATTGCCTTGTGCTTTACTATTTGGCCATGGAAAACCCAGCTGCCTCTCATATTGGCAAATCAGCTAATCACTGTGCAATAGCAATTGTTTTGAATGGATAATTGACTACAGGTGCAATGAATTACATATCCATTTATGGAGCCAAAGATATAAAAATAAGTTCTTTTTTGGTGTTTTTTGGGTTTTGTTTTGTTTTGTTTTTTTTTAACTTAAAACTGTTTTCTTTCTAAGGCAGCAATCCTTTGGAAGCTGCAACTGCTGGAACAACCTTAAGCATTGCCTTAGGAGACACAAATTCCTTCTGCTATGCTATAGGAAACAGCAAAATTAAATCATCTGTTTCTTTTATGTTACTCTGAAGAAAAAGGAGGGACTGAGTTTTGAGGGGGAAAGAGGAAGATACACGTACACCTTACAAGATCTACTGTCAACCTGTGATATTTTCATTGACCACTTAACAACAAAATATAACTACTATATAGAAACACATTCTCATATCCTACACTGCACTGGATTTCTAAATGATATAACCTGTAGCCCTGTCTTGAAGACTCATGCACTATGCTGTAAAGTGGCAAAGAAGTTAACTAAATCAAATAAGTTGTGTAAACAGCACATACTGCATCCAAAAAGGTCCAAATACAAAATAGAGCATTATATGCTGGTTGCTATACAAGCACAGATCAAGAGAGAATCTCTGAAGAGCTGAATCATTTGTCACAAGAGTATTCTAAATTGCTATGCAAATTATACATTTATGAATCAACATCCCCTGCATTGCAACATATGGTATATTTAGGATGCCACACAGCATCTGTTCATCTTCACACAGAAACTTCACACCACAGTTCAGCAACAGGGCATAAAACAGTAGCTCCATTCCCGGAAAGAACTGCATCAGGGAAAAAAATCTCACCTTTGTAGCTGGAACCAGTAGGGAAGTGTTCTTTTTTCTTTGCCAAAATAAGTAGCATGGAAATTGTACACTTCATCAAAGACGCTGAGGAAAATTTAGCTTTGCTTAATGGAGTAAAGTATACATATAACTGGTATATTCCACCTGTACTTGCTGCTTAAGGAATTATCAGCAACATGCTGGACAAGACATGGTATTTGAGATCTGGGACCTTTCCATCAGAGAAACGCCCCCCTACTTTCCAGCAATCTCCTGGTCTTTGATTTTTCCTTAGGCATTCCTTCCTCAGAAGCAGTTTGTAGGATTGAGTCTGACTGACATGTAGCAAAAACACACAGTCTGATTAACAGCTTGTTTTCACGGTTGCTTTCAGTGTCAGCCCCTATTCTGCTGCCCCTCCTCACCTACAGGTTCCTCAGGGAATCTGTTTCTCTCTCCCCTCCTTTCCTAGGGTCAATAACCAAGGAAAGTTGGGGTAGGGGACAGAGATCAACCCTCAGTATCACATGCCTTACCCTAGGCACAAGGCGCACCAACAATCAAGAGGTTTCTTCCCTTCCTCATCACTATTGCAGCCCTGAAGATTTATTCTACTAACCTTCTGAAGTGCAGGGCTAGCATACAGTGAGATAAAGACATGGACTAATACTGGAACACCCAACATCATACAAAATCAGGCAGACTGCTTCAGATCAGTATCTTATCTCCAACAGCGACTATAAATAAATAGCTGAAAGACCGAAAGAAGAGGGCAATTGTTCTAACACTTCTCCCAAGTGTTTTTCCAGCCAGCAGCTATGTTCAATTCAGGGATTTCCTGATCCTGGTGTCATTTGTCTATCTAGTGATTCAGAAGGGGTTTTTCTTTCTGTCCACTTTCCCCTCGAAAACCTGTGTCACACATCTTGCAACAACAGCCTCCTTTGGGAAGGAATTGCACTGCTTTATTACTTGTTGCATTAAGAACCAAGCTGAACAGAGTATTTCCTTGGTTTTCTTCTGGCTTGAAAGAGTATAATACAGCTGAAGTGAAAAGAGCAATGTTGTTTCTCATATCGGTGGAGATTCTTAAGCTGTCCATCTAGCAATGAAAGAGAAGCAGTGGGAGGGGAAGAAAATAGAAGAGAAGAATAAGTGGTAAGAGGAAGAAGGAAAAAAAAAAAAGAGATGGAAGAACACTTTTCTGAGCTGAAAATTCATATGCGACAGATAAAGAATAAGACAAATCTCTGGCCTGTCTGTTGTGTTTAATACACTAGAGTAAGAGTGAACTAGAAATTTTCTTTAGAGTCTTCAAAGAAAGATTATTCCCTATCTTTGTGGAAGGCATTTACATGAACACCTCCTAGTAACTCTGATGGGAACTAGACACGCACATCATCCCAGAAAACTACCACTGAGTTTTGTGCATTAGTCCTGCAAGAAAGATAGGTTAATAGGCCCATGGGTATAAAATAATTGCATGCTTATTGACTTCTGGGATTTTTCTTGAAAATAGCTCTATTGACTATTGGGGGTTTTTTTGTAGAATCAAGGGGACATAGCTATGTTAAATTGCCCTTGTGCTGTTATTTGGAAGGTGGCACTTAGAGCTGGTAAACCACATAGCAGAGGATTTAGTCAAAAACTTGTCATCATCTAATTTATATCTGACATTGGCTGGCGGATTTCACTCAATTTGTTCAGTAATTTATTTGATGCTTTTGGTACTTTTTCCTCAAAATCAATTGCGTCACAAATACATAAACAGCTATACATATATATGTATGAAAAGATATATTATTACTTATCTCTGCCATGTCTAAGCCTTATTGAGTACTTGTACATAATCATTGAGACTGGACATGTGTCACTTAAGTGTGCTCTTTCAAATGACTCATCTTAACATTTGGAAAGTAATGGTCCACATACTCCTCTAGTATGAAGCCAAAGATCTCTGGGAATCTGTGCCACTCCCTGACTCCTTCAGCAGCTACCTATTAGCACCAGAAGGCTCCTCAATGGGTTCCTCAATGAGATTCCTCCTTCCCTATAGGACATTGAATGCATTCCTTAAGCTGCAGATGATTACATTTTAAATTACAAGAGTGCTTCACACTCCTATGTCACCTTTGAGACGATGAATCAAAGGACTACCTGGTAATTACATAGTCTCAAACACTTTTGTGAAGTAGGAAACTGCTTTTACGCTCAATTTAGAGAAAATAAATTCTCAGCGGTTAATCAATTTGCACAGTACTGCTCCGTATGTTTGGTCATGGAGCCTTGGAGTCACTAAGAATCTTGACCTAACCATCTCTCTCTACCCACATTCATGGCTTTATTTTTATCTTCTGGTTGATATTTAACTATTGCTTTTGCTGCTGGCAGGGATTTTGCCTGTCACAATTGACCAAATGATCAGAGAGTCATGCATTTTCTTGGTCACCTTGATACCAGATGGTTTAGTAAAAGCAAGCCTCAATGTAAGCCATAAAAGGCCTACTCTGTGTAACCTTTAGACAGAATCAACTTTTCTTTCACCAGTTTTCAGCTATAATAACGGTACATTCTGAAGCTAACGGCATGTTTTGAAGACAGTGTCTGCTTCTGGGACTGACAACACTTAGAGTTATAGTCATCACTGATTCTTGCTTGCACTTAGTCTTAGAGAATCCAAGGTCTCTGTTAAATTCCTCACTAATTACAAAGGGCCAGAGATAAGCAAGACTGTGAACGACATCTTTGTAGTGTCTTAAATGCCTTCATTCATAGCTCTGGTGCCAGGAGTAGAGCTAAATCCTGTGAGAATCAGAACAATATCTTCTTTTTGAAGCCACCTGCATGTATCAACAGAAACGCCTCAACCACGCTTGTGCAGAAGCAGGGCTATACAGCGACAGTATAACTATGGGGGGATTACATCCACTAGAGACCCCCAGAGGTCACCCAAGACCCCTTCCCCAATTTAGTAAACATGCGCAAAGACAATTACATAATGTATTAGCATATGCATAATTTTCTTGGAATAGGTGGGTGGGCTTTTCTTGGAATTGTACAAATATTCATTTTTCTATAATGTATATAATGAGTGTGCTTTTGTCCCTGGGTGTGCATGCTAGGAGGAGAGATTCCCCACCATGCACCCAGTGCTGCAATAAACCAATGTCAGCTTTCTAAACTATCATTTGGTTTAGAGAGTTTTCTTGGTTACTGTTTTCCCGTAACAACCTTACAGACCTGGTGCCGCTTGGGCTACTTATGAAGGCAATACCCCAGAGAAACATCACCGCTTCACATGAAGTAAGAGGCCCAGGAATTCAGTGACTGTGATTAAATCTGGAAAGGTGAGCTTAAAGCTACAAAGAATCTGATTAGCTAGATTCTGCCTCGATTTATATTCCTGTGCATTTTATTAATGAGTATCATATTTTGTATTATCAAGATTAACTAAATGGTGACACTCTCACTGTAATTTCCACAAAAGTGAAAACAGAAGAGAAAGCAATTAGAAGAATTCAGGACATTTAGGCTGAATATCACTTCAGTTTGCTAAGAGTAAGCTCTGTTAGATCTTTTGTAGAGAGGTCTACGATCCTATTTAGGACAATTCTGCAGAAAGAAAAACAGGAAAGTAAAAGACAAAGGCATATGGACTTTCTTTTATTGGATGGGAACCAGTCTGGTTGTTCACTGTAGCATCTAGTAGCTTCCTAATCTATACTGCTTCTGCAGTCACTAGATCGCTGCTGAATTTGATAATGGAACATCACACCTGATAGTAAACATAAATCTATTGACTTTTTTTTCTCTGAGAGCATAAGTCAGGCAAGATCTCCATACTACTGCAACTGGCTTGGAACAGAAGGTGACAAAATACACAGTATCCCAAGGAAATCAGGCTGCAATCTGCTAGGTGTATGCTGTCATGGTGCATGTGTCTTTTCTAGCTTTGGGACACACTCTCCTTGGGGAAGAGCCCTGTCATCCCTGAGACCGCATGCCTATCAAGAGTTCTGATCAAAGCTTAGCAGGAGTCAAGTGCCAATCTGAAAACACTGCTGCTTTTATTTGCAATCAGCTTTAATACAAAAAACCACACCCCCCCCCCAAAAAAAAAAACCAAACAATCATTTTGATTCAGTATTCCTGAAGCTTTTGACACTTCTGTGCCATCTAGTATGTTTGCAGTTAAAAGCACCACAATTTACTGCTTTTCCTTGAGTACCTCCATGTTCCCATACACTGTTGGAATGTCCTTAATGAAACTCATTTCTGCAGCAGATAAGAACCACTTTTTCTTTACAGGGGCTTTAAATTGTAATGGTATATTAAACCACAACTATGGATTGGAAAGGAAAAAAAAAAACACAGCAACATGATTAGGCATTGAAACACTCGGTAAAACTGTTACTTATAATGAGTGAGAAGATGAAGACGTACAAATAAAAGCACAGCATGTTTTCTTTGAGCACCCTTATTAATGAGAGGCTTCAGTATTAAACAGCCAAAGAACAGCAGCCATTTAAATCTAAACAAATTGATCCTTGAAAGTTTAGCAGAGCTAGGGGACAGATTTCAAGGCTCTCATTACTTTATATGGAGAGAGATCTTGGACAGGACTGTCTCCTCAGCTTCAATAGAGTTATCCTTAAATAGTATCTTAGATGCAATTTCTATGCAGGTTGGGATTTTCAAGGAGGCCAAGGGACGGACTTAGGTGCTCAAGAGAAGTAGGCACTTTGCTCCCACCAATCTGCAACGGAGCTGAAGCATCCATCTTCCATCAGTTTTTAAAATAAGCCCAGGTTTTTCTTTGTATGTCATGAACTAGTATAAAAGCATTTGTTGATTGTGACACTGCTGGGAACCGTACTGTGTTTCTATGAACTGTTGGAAATACTTGACCATTATATTTAAATTATATTTTGAGGTTTTTCTTTTTACAAAATTATTATGCAGCATAATCAGAGTTTTGCAGCAGCAGAGGCAGGAATAGCTTTTCATGGAAAGCTGCCAATCTCCTGACTTGTCTATAGAAAAAGATGAGTAAAGGAAAAAAATTAAAAGAGATTTTTTTTTTTAAGGCATAAATAGAATGAAAATTGTGGAAATGACAGACCGAAATAAAAGACAATGGCAGGTAAGTTTCCAACTCTAAAACCTTGAAGTTTTTATAGGCAGCTCACATGCCCCCTTTTGAGCTAAGAACCATAATATTCATCTATACCGGGAGTCATGTAGATGGTTTGTAGGAAGGATGAAAAATCTTCCTCTTTTCTGGTCTGTGTAGGAGGACCCAGTTATTCTTTCCTATTTAACTAGCATATTCACTTTTAATGTGCTGACTGTTCTTGGATTCGTAACTGATAGGCAATATACCAGTTTCATCAAATCTAAAATTAAATGTGCAGTTTAGAAAGCTAAATAGAGCAATGCAATATGTGATTATTTCATATAAAATAGTGATTTAAGATCTTCAATCCTGTTCAGCTATCACTGAATTTTGGTTGTAACATACAGTCTAAAGTCATCATTTTCTAAATACACTGTACATTTAGCAAGCCATTTAATATATGCAGTTTTGCCCATACTGTTTCTGTAACTTTAGTGCATAAGAACATATGCAGGGCCAGACAACAGGAAGTATGGAACACCTCAGACCCTGGAAGGACTGCTCGGGAACCACTGCATTTCCCGTTAGGACACTGCAAGACTGTCTCGACTGGCCATAAGAACAGAGAAGAGAACAGGCAAAAGAACCTCATAGGCAAGTTTTCTGAGAGAGACTTTCTTGCACTATGGTTTACATCCATAACTGTAATACACAAAGGAAGTCAAAAGTTGGCACTCTGGTCTTAGTAGTTAATATTCATGAGGATTTGTATTTTGAAGTCAGCTTCCATCCAGAAATTTCAACGTTTTGTTTTCTCCTTCTTTCCTCCTTCCCTCTATCTACATCATGGATTTGAACTATTGGTACTGACTCTATCCTATATCTCTGGTCAGGATAATAAATTTGACAAACTGAGCTCACATTTCAGGGTTATAATCTTTTCTGAAGCCATCTCCTTACAGCCTTTGGCTGCAGGACACAATACTAATTTTCCAACACTTATTCTTCCATATGAGCCACTACATAGACATACTCTGTGGATCTTGTGATCTAGGGCCTATTTTTTAACAGAATTTTTAACAATGAGCCAAAAGTATTCTACCACCTAAATCCTTAAGAGAGAGACAGCTTGTAGCCATCAGCCATGTAAGGGGAGAAAGCAGAAACAAATAAAAGGTGAAGAGATGAGATGAAGTTAATACTACTTAAGCTTAAAGCAAAGAAGTCAAAGCATTAGAGATTCAGGAAAAAAAAAAATCTAGAGACACAGCAAGATAAAAAAGCTAACGGAAGAAGAAAGGAGGAAATGGCAGCTCTGCAAGATCAAGGATCATCCCATTGCAAGAAGCTTCAGAGAGTGACATTTCCCCCCATGACAAGTGCCTGACCGGCTGAGACTCTGTGCATGACTGCCCTGAGGGTGGCAAGTATATTAATGATCAGCCACACAGCATGTTTGTCTTAGCTCATTACTGGGAGTATTGGTGAAAGGTAGTTACCAGGTAATTGTTTTTACTGTGTATTCATAAACATATCATCCTGCTTTCAAATCTCCAACCCTTGTCGAAGGTGCCCAAATAAAAGTCACCATAGACCAAGGGATACAATATGATAGAACGAAGTAATTTCTCCTTAAATACTTAACCAAATGCAGTGCATCCCTCTCTCCCCCCCAAGGTCTAGTGTGGAAACAGGTGATGGGATAACTTAGAAATCTTTTAATGATGAGGTAAGTATCTCATTCAAAAGATTTGTTACACTATTTCTTCTCCCAAAGAGAGATTTGGGAATCTTCTTATAAAGGGATGGAGAAATTGGCTCATTAAGAAAGGAAATTATCAGCATGGGTTCACTAAAAAGGAGTACTGTTAGAAGAATAGCACAGAGTGCATTGATGAGGACGTGAGGATAGGACACAGTCTGACGTAATATAACGTAGAATCCAGAAAGTTTTTTGACAAGATTTTCATGGGAAGTTAAGGAAAACAGGCCTAGTTTCTGCACTAGAAGTCAGAGCAATAACCTGACTGCTGAGTTGAGAACACAGAGGCATTTGTAAACAGTAATGAGATTTGTAAATCTCATTTTCAATGGGGAGAAGTGTTGTCTAGCAAAATGGAGTCATAAGCCTGGTTTTACTTAACAGTTATAATATATTCACTCTCTAAAAAAAAAAAAAAAAAAACCAAACCAGGTTGATACACTGATTCTACACAAAAGGAACATCATAAATCTTATTTAATTGTATAAATGTTAATACTTTCCTGCAATTGTACCGTAAACCACAAAAGCTATCTGATAAAGGTTGAAAGTTCAGCAAGATTCTCTCCTTTTTTTTTTCTTTAAGATTAGTGCAGTGATTTTTACCCTTTCAAACCTATTGACACCTGTTTATATCAGTTAGTTATCTAGCACCTTCTGAATTCCTGACACTTGTGACCAGCTAAGGACCACTTGAGGAAGAGAGGCCTAGTTTAAATCTTTTAAAATGAAAGCAAATCACTGAAGGTTCTTTTGGCTTCCAGATTCATATCTTTATAAATACATACATATATATGTGTTTGCTCTCTGATAATTGTTAGAGAGGTTGAAGCTAGATCTTCCAGGTTTTAAAGGAGATTGAGGAGAGCCAGCCAATGCACTGTGTTGCAGTACTGATGCTTCAAGAAATGCTATGACATAAAGATGTCCCTGTGAGTTCTTTCTTTGCTCCCAGAAGTTCTTCTGAATAGACTCACAGGTCATTTGTCACTCACGTGAATCTCTCTTTTATCCATGCACAGTCCATATGCTCTCTGTGACTAGAGATGGACCACTCGCTATGAGCTCAACACTGTTCTGAGCAAGCTTGCTGATTTCCACAAAACAAAAAATATGTTATGCTCAGGCAGTTTTGGGATAAATACTGTCAATTCCAAATGGATGCAGAGAAATTAGGGTAGTACTTGTTTAAATTCATTACTTATTCTGAATCCACTAGTTCTAAAGGGTACAAGATAATCATAATTTCTTTCAGAAGATTCATCCAACTTCTGGTAGTGCTAGAGCAACAACAAACAATACCAACAAACAGAATAAAGATAACTTCATGAATGCATATAGTGGACATTTTATTATACCTTTTCTGCAGCTTTAGATACTACACCATTGGCAGCCTAAGAAGAACTCTGGTCTCCAAAGCTGACTGAAATAGTGTGCAAGTGAAGAGTAGCCAAAATTGACATGATTCACGTTGACATGAACTCAGTGGTCTTAGTCAAGTTTCAAGCGAAGAGACGCCCATGGCCCAGAAAAATCACTCTCCCCAGGGAAATACTGGACATGGTATGAGGGCACCAAAGGCTTGTCTGGAGATGAAGACATTTACATGACAGATGTAAATCATCGAAGTTTTTAAAAACGGGGATAATAGGCTGCTCTGTGAGAATGAAAAATGTAATGGGGAGGAATGATGGAATGATGCAGGGTAATTGTTGTCTAGCTGATCAGGGACATAGCTCTGCCAGCTGAGCCACAGAAAGTGAAGTGACAACACAATTTTTCACTAATTTAAAGTCTGATTCCATTGTGGAGCAATTAGTTTCTCAGTTCACAAAAAAAAAAGGTTACACTTGGATCCCGGCAGAGAAGGTAGCATGTTTTAATCTTGCCTTGCAAAATTCTTTTCACCCATTCAACCAAGGGTGTTTGTTTCTTGGCAGACATGCAACTATGATTAGTTTTTAATTATCAGTATAGATGGCAAACAAGCATAGATGGCACTTTGGCTAGCACATTTCTGTGTCAGATTTGCAGGGCTGCTTTACTCTGATCTATTATTGGTTTTTAAACTTCCATTTTTATAATATAATATAGCATAGTATAGTATAATGTAATATGCAATATAATATAATATATATTACAGTAATGTATTTTATAATATTATTATATTTTTATTGTTATTGTTTAACATCTTTGTCGCCAACATGAACAGTGGGCTTGAGGGCACCCTCAGCAAGTTTGCCGACACCAAGTTGTGTGGTGTGGTCGACACATTGCAGGGAAGGGATGCCATCCAGAGGGACCTTGACTGGCTTAAGAGGTGGGCCCGTGCAAACCGCATGAAGTTCAACAAGGCCAAGTGCAAGGTCCTGCATGTGGGTCAGGGCAATCCCAAGCACAAATACAGGCTGGGCAGAGAATGGATTGAGAGCAGCCCTGAAGAGAAGAACTTCGGGGGTGATGGTTCATGAGAAGTTCAACATGAGCCGGCAATGTGCACTTGAAGCCCAGAAGGCCAACCATATCCTGGGCTGCATCAAAAGAATTGTGGCTAACAGGTCAAGGGAGGTGATTCTGCCCCTCTACTTTGCTGTTGTGAGACCCGTCGTACTGCATCAACCTCTGGGGCCCCAACATAAGGACATGGACTTCTTGGAGCGAATCCAGAGGAGGGCCACGAAGATGATCAGAGGGCTGGAGCACCTCTCCTATGAAGACAGGCTGAGAGAGTCGGGGCTGTTCAGCCTGGAGAAGAGAAGGCTCCAGGGAGACCTTACAGCAGCCTTCCAGTACCTGAAGGGGGCCTACAGGAAAGCAGGAGAGGGACTTTTTACAAGGGCATGTAGTGATAGGACGAGGGGAAACAGTTTTAAAGTGAAAGAGGGTAGATTTAGATTAGGTATTAGGAAGAAATTACTGTAAGGGTGGTAAAACATGGAACAGGTTACTGTGCATGCAAGACCGTCTCTCTAAGCTCAGCAGTAAATATTCTTTTTGTTTATTTTCTTGAATAAAGGGGAAGGACCAAGCTCAAGACTGCAAAGTTAGCATAAGAGAGTCAAATTTATTCAGAGAACATGTGCAAGGCTGTACTAGGAAAATCCAACAAATTAGGGTGAGGGCATATAAAACAGAGTAAAGAGGAAAGGTTTTTAGTTATCATTTTATATGCAGTCAGTTTTCCTGCTGTCCATACAGTCATTTTTCTCAGTCTTGCTTGGATGCCATTCACATACACAATGCCTATTAATGGGAGAACCCTAAATGTCTCCATGAAAATTCAGACAGATGCTTAAACATTTGCCAACCTACTGGCAAAATAAGAAGGACAGTGTGTAGTGCAATGCCTTACGGATTTTCAGGAGCTGTTACCTTCTTTTCTTAAGAGTTCAGCAAACAGGACGATACAGGAGCAACACTATCCTGTCCCATTTGGTGTGGAAAAAAGAGGTCAGGTTGTGCCTGTCTAAAAGGCAGCAGGACTTACCTGCAAACATGACACACCCTCCACGATAGACAAACGCTAGGTGGCACTGGTGGTATTCACACAAGCCTTCATCCGCCTTCCAATTTCTGAAAAGGCGTCCACTGATACCTTTCGACTTTCAGCAAGCAAGAATGTGGTGGAAAACAACTCAAGTACTTCTCTCAGTGGTTTATGAGCTAAAGATTTTAACAGAAAAAAAAACACCAAACCTTTTGCCATATTACTGGGGGCTGAAGGAGGACTGCCCCCCCCGCTTTCTCTCTCAGCACTGCCTGACTGGGTCTTCAGCTTGTTAACTTCACTTTCATAGTATTTAATGATTACAAGCCAACTGACAGAAATACTATGTTGCGCATAATGGTGTCTTTATAACCATTAATAATGCTCTTGTATTACACGTGAGAGTGGCCAAAGGGCTGGATTCTGTGATAGTGAGCTATCAGTGCTGACTGATGGCATTAATATCCTTATCTTAAAGTGTTACCACTACATAGCGGTTAGCAGCATCACAAATTATCCTCCTCTAAAATGACTAGAAACACCCTAAAGGTCGCTTGTCAGTATGTTTACTTGCTCACAAATTCAAGAAAACAAAACAGACCAAAGTAGCAATAAAATGAAAAGAAAATGGCTTTCCTTGCAGCTAATGAATTAAAGAAAATAGAGGCACAGATTAAAAAACTGTACAAGAGAAATCATTTGGGAGTGACCACGAGAATCAAAGTACCAACAACGAACAGGAATTGCCACCAAATTGGCAAGCTCTGTAACAACCATGCTGGTTTTAGGTTAACCTCTTTCTCTCCTGAAAAGAAAAAAAACACCAACAAAATAAGGTAATTCAGAGATGGAAAAGGGTTTACTTAAATCTAAAAGAACATAAATAACTGAGCCTTTTTCATTACAAATATGCTAAAAGTTGCTCTTTCCAGTCAAGGCACTTGCACAGTGGTACTGGTTTCAGCCTGTGAAACCTTACTTAGCAACGGCAATTTGAGCACAGGGTTCATCTCTGTGTGACACATGCAGCAACCCATCCACATTGGTTTGCTTCTACCTCGTGGAGACAGCACAGACCCTGCTCCTGAGAGTCTGGTGCTGGCCATTCCTAACCTCATTTTTTTTAGAGATGACAGTTGCAGGTAGAAGAGGTGCAGGGCAGAAAAACAACTTCAGGCACCTCTTCTAAATCGCTACTGGAATATCTAATTTCCCTTAATGTGAAAGCTGAATGAAAGTGACTGTCCAGTAATGCACCAAAAGCTCCACCCTGCCACCTCCTGATCTTATCAAGCTGGAAGTTTCCTTGAGATACGGGCCCTGTAAGCACACAAGTGGGCAATTTTACTTGATACCCAACCTTTCAGTTATCTTTTTCTTCTTTTGCACATTTCTGCAAAATCCCAAACCGCTCAGTGCTCTCTGAGTTCAGAGAGTCTATCCTTCATTTATAGATGCTAAAAAAAAAAAAAAAAAAAAAAAAAAAAAAAAAATCACAACTCTTATATCCTGGAGTTCATCTTCCAAAAATCTGTTTTGAGTAAAAAATAACATAGAACCTACACAAAACATTGATTTATAGTTCCCTAGCACATCTGCAAATCAAGATTCTTCATGTGAAAGGTCATTTTATTTCTAAATCTTTCAAAGTTCTGTCTGTCTGCCAACACTCAGTAACTCTGAAACTGCAGCTAGCCAGTTTGAAAACTTTGTGTGATTTCTAGGTTCACTAGCACCTCTTTTCAGATTTTCTCTGCTACCTGTTGTCCTGGTTTGGCCTAAACCAGGCCAATTTTCCTTTCAGTGATTTTTACTTTCAGCTAAGTCTCTTCTAAGTAACTGCACTTTCTGACACTAACTGCATGTTTTGCAGACAGTGTCTGCTTCCAGGACTGATAACGCTCGGAGCGTGTAGTTATCGCTGAGGCACCAGTAGGGATGTTATGCAGAAAGGCTCTTGCTGTACTTATTCCTGGAGAAACCAAGGTCACTGCTAAATTCCTCACTGCTTACGAGTGAAGAGCTGAAGGGGGCGGAGGGGACACACACATGACAGCAGGGAGGAGCGGACAGGGCAGGTGACCGAAAATTGACCAACGAAGGTATTCCATCCTATACACGTCATTCTCAGTATAAAGCGGGGGGGATCACGAGGGTCTCGCTGTCTCTCTTCTATGGCCGGTGTCCGAAGAGGACTCTGTCCGTTTTCCTGCTGCCCCCGATCCCAATCCGTGCATCCCTGAATCCAGCTCTCGACCGTCGCCGGGCCCAGCCTGGGCCTTCCCGGAGCCTGCTCTGCAGTGTCACTGGTGACGTAGCTGACATCGGGGGAGCTCGATTTTGGTTTTGTATATATATTTGATTATTCCAATATTATTATAATCTTTTTTCATTATTATAGTTTATTAAAACTGTTTTGACTTTCCAACCTGGAAGTCTCTCTCCTTTTCCCTTCGGGGGGGGGAAAAGGGTTAACAGAGAGCGTCTGCCACAGGTTTAACAGCGGCCCAGCTTTAAATCATGACACCTGTCTTCGACTTTTCTGTCTTCAACTATCTGCTTAATAGGGAAGTGCACAGAAGATAGAGCCAGATTTTTATTGGAGGTATGGCGTGAAAAGAACACACATTGGGACATAGAAAATTCTACTTTTCCATCGTAAGGGAGGTCAAACATTGGGGCCCAGAGAAGTCGGGAATTTCCAAATTTGGAGATGCTCAAAACTCAGTCAGTCAAGGTACCGAACCAAGGTCCTGTTCTAGCTGGACCCGGTTTGAGTCAGAGGCAGGACTAGATGACCTTCAGAGGTCCTTAGCAGTCCAAAATTTTACATGATTTTAAGTTTCTGTGTCACACTTGTTAATATAAATTATGTTACATGTTGCAGAAATGAACTTCTAAATTTGTGATGCTTTTGTATCAGTGCATAGCAAGTATTTGTCTAAAACATTCTGTTGTACTTAAATAAGGATTAATTACAGGATCAGTAAAAATTTGGCAGACTTGATCTGTTCTCTTCCTACTTCTTTCAGTAATGGCTAAAAAAAATTATGTCCATGCTACTTACGCTCAGTTATAGCACCAGAGCCAATTAATACTTGAACTGAAAACTGCTGGGAAACTGCCTCAGGGTTAGATGTAACATTTATGCTTTTTCTTCATCAACAAGCCATGCAGTGTGAGAGGCCAGTTCTTGATACTGGAGAAGGGGGCAAATATTGCATATGTCTGTCTTATCACCAGAGAGCACCTCAAAACTTCTTTAAGTGTAAATGATTTAATACTGGTGCCCTGGCCAAAACTAAACATGGTTGTTATCGCTTGTCCTTTCCACCCTACCCTTCCCCTTTGTTGGCTTTCAGCTAGCAAAAGCATTCTTCCCTACAGTGGAAAGCCCTTTTATTTTTTTCCCTAGACCCTGTACATGAGGGGGGAAAAAAAAAAAAAAAAGGAAATCCTTTTCCGTGTTTCTTTTACACGTAGTATTCCTATGTAAGTCCTCTGTCAGAGGCAAGGAGCGTGAACTCCTGGCTACACCTCTGTTGTGACCCACTTGCACCTCACCTTCTCCTGTCCCTTGTTTCTCTGGCTGTTGGGGAGGTACTGAATGCACTGCAGTGTACGTCTTGTAGCTGGGTGTCATGCATCAAAGCTCAACAAAGTGAGATATGTTGGTCCTACAGCTGCTTTGTGGCAACCTAGAAGCCCTGAAAAGGCCTGGGAATAACAATGCTTCAGCCATTTAATAAAAAGCATGTAAGCATTATAAAGGCTAACCATGCTGCAGTACAGCTGAGTAGCTCTGTTCTTCAGTGGTGTGCTGTGAAAGATGCTTCTTCCTGCAGCCCTGCTCTTTCAAAGAATTCTCAGTCCAGCATCATGATTCATTTTTGCTTCGTCTTACATAAAGTGACAGAAGTGGAGATGACAGCCCAGCCCCAGAAAGTGAAATTAGTTTTCTGAAAAACATGCCTCATCTGACTTATTATTATGATTATAGATCATGGAAATTCACTGATTACTGCAAATGAGGAAGATACAGTAAGATTCTACCGAAGGGATACAGTAGCTATAAACAAGCTGGCACAAGCAAACAAATGCACCCTGAGATTAGCATTTTGAAAGCAATGGAGCAAAGAAGATATGAGAGGGACTAATCGTTCACAGAAAACAAAATATTTTATTTGATCTGTAACGAGGTATTTGAGGGTGTTTTAAAGTTTCAGCTTGTCACTGAGTGAACTATTCTCCTATTAATCTGTTAGAGACTAGGTAAATAGCCAGAAAAGGAGAAGCACATGCCTACAGAATTAGAGGGAAAAATTGCCTACAGATTACAGTGGCAACTATTTTCCAAAGGCTGGAAGAATACCTCAGAATACTAGCTCTGCTGATAACTATCTCTGCAAAGGAGTAAATGCTCAACAATTATCTACACGACCGAGAATGGCCACATTTTTCTGAGTGCCTCTACAAAATTAGCCAGGGACCAGATTTTTGAGATACAGAAGAGCCAGGTGGAGAAGTACCATAAGAAAAAAACAAAGTATTAATTTTGCCTGAGAAATTATACAGGAAAGGAAAGAAACAGAAGCTTTCTTCATTTTATGCAGCATTTTTTTTTCTTTTTTATTTTACCCTCAGCCCTCCTACATCCCTTTCTTCATGTCCAGGCACTCGTAGCGGTGTGCCACTTCAGGGAGGAGGTGTGTTTTCTGCTATTACGCAGGTCAGCATGCCACACTGCATAATCCAGACTAGATTGTCTGTATTTTGTTCTCTTTTCCTTGCACCGTGTTGCAGATGGTCTCTGCCAGTGAAAAAGCTGGGGGGTAAGGGTTTACCTGAAAAAAAAAACGCTGTAAAAACATTGTCTCTGTCTTTCTAAAGCCTTCACTGAGCTATGAAGACTAGTGGAGAGTCTTGGGAGGGGGGGGGAGCAGAAACAACACTACCTTCACAAGAAAGAGAAAGGGTGGTTGTGGTGTTTTTTGGTTTGGGGGATTTTTTTTTTTAGAGTAGGGCTGGCAATTCAGACAAACTGGCTCAAACTATGCACTGATGTAAACTGGCACGGCATCAGCAGGTCCTTCATCTTCAGCCCTGAGGAAGGCTCAAAGTGTATATGTGCATGTGTGTGAGGGGCTCTGTGTGCTTATTGGTGTGCACACGGCATTGGCAACACCTCCCTTATTACTACATTGGGTTTTAGCCTCGGTCGTCCGTGATCTGGTGAGGAGAGGCCCTACAGTGGGTGCTGGCACTGGAACAGCAGGAAGCCTGTGTCCACCAGACAAACTCCAGAGTGACTGCACCTTCCTGGCATCAACCAGTACAGCACCACTGTCTGCTGGTGGAATACGAGATATGGTTATTGGGCATCTCCAGCCTACCTCCTCTCCACTTCAAGCAAGTTTATTATTGGTGTCCCTTTTTCCTCTTAACAGGACATAAAAGGAAGGCCCATAAAAGAGCTACGCTATATGACACAAAATTGATATTTATTCTTTTTAAGTATCTTTACAGCTTCTACAACACAATGAGAGTTGTACTTGGTACTTTAAATGAAAGATTTGGTTTTTTTCCCTGTGCTTTGCTGTTATGACAGTTCAGACTGTTCAAACTGTCTACTCCAAGAAAATCCTGAAAGTAAAGAGTTTAGATAAGCAGAGACCAGGACCACAACTGGGCCCTACACACCAACACACAAGTATTGCAGGTACACTGGACAGGGGCTACTCAGGGCCCAAGTAGTGAAACTAGATTGTTGAAAGGGAACACTTTCTGGACACATGACACTGGGGAGAGGGGAAATGGCAGGTATTTTTCCACATTCTATAACGTGAGGCAAAAATAAAGCACTTGGAAATCAAGCTCCAGATAATGTCACTGTTATTGAGGGCCTGGAAACTTCATTTAAATTGCAGCAAGAGATGAGTGGTCTTGTGCAGGTAGTGGGTCTCACTGGAGCCAGTGAATCGCTCCACCAGCTTAGAGGATTACAGGCAACAGCAGCCAGCACCCTGTTTGAATGGTGGATTTATTACTTCCAGTGCCAGTCTTGCTCTGTGGGACTTTTCATAAGTGGGAGTCACAGCCTTGCCCCTGTATCTGCCCTGCTTTCCCACACCTCTTTAGTTTCATCTGGATGCGCAATAGGTCCTTCCTCTGAATGGGGAACGGAACTGGTGTAAGATTATTGTGAGCTACAGAAAGACAAGGTGGGAGTCCTCCTTTAGTGCTCTTCTGCATTTGTGTACCTGTATCTTGCTGACCATGATTCTCTGCATGCAACTCTCCATTTCTGTAGAGAGTATAAATGTGCTCTTGAGTTTGTTGCTCAGGTACAGCTGTCCATAGGTAAAGTATCTTGTACTGAAGAGAGTTCTTGTCTGCTGTCAGCTCAAATGATGCTGATGGCTCTGATCAGGAAGTCCTCTGGGAGACAGATGAAATTTTCATCTGACTCTGAGAAGACTGTATTGTCAAGAGCGTCAAGTGCTTCTACACAGTGGTAAAGCACAGGCCTTTTCTTAAACTATAAAGGGAATAACTCTTTCTACTGAGTTGGAAGATGTTGACTTTCTAACAGTCATCACTGTGCATTGTAACTGGAGATGTAGAAATCCACCAGTCTGGGATTTCTTCCTTCCACTCCCAACAGAATATTCTTGCTTTGAGGTAACAGATTTTTGTGAATCCTTAGACAAAGACCAGGTGTCACATTTGCATAGATTCACTTCTATTTATTAAGCAAAATTTTACAAAATTTCACTTGCAGAGTCCAGATCTCTCTTCTGATAAGCCAGTGGCTATTTGGGAGAAGGATAGCTATTGTGTGTGCTATGATATTTAAGCTATAGATACAAGGCTTATGTATGAAGTTTGTTTGGCAAGGTTGTGGGAACAAAACAGGTAATATAAGTAGGAGTCAAATGTTTCAGTTTAATACTATGGAAATTAATTCAATATTCATCATTATCCACAGACCATCTCCAGCAGTTTTTGGAGTAATGCCACAGCAAATCTATTCAGCTCTTAAGAAAAGAGAAACCATGCTCACAGCTGAGCTAATTTATATTAATACCTAGCATAATAGAAGTTATTTCACAAGATCTTTAGGCGTTATGTCTACAATTAGTTAGTGAGTACATGCTTTATCACCTTATCTAATTTACTAAGGGTTGGTTCTCATCTATTTGCAAATTTTACAGGCTTACAAAGTTTAAAGGTCTGTTTTCAAAATAACACATCTTGCTAAACTGTGCCTCTACAAAAGATAGATGATTTTAAACTTTTTACCATACAAAACAAGAAAACTTCAGTACTGATCAGTACTGATAGCTTAGGGATTTTTGCTGCTTAAATTTACATACGGAAATTTCCCTATGTAACAAAAATCTATTCAATTTTTAAATTCTCAGTGCTAACGCCAACAATAGATACATTCACTACAGTGTGATTACACTGGATAGGCTTAATATCTTAAAAAAAAAAATCCCACTTGAGTCTATTATGCGGTTTCATAAATACAAAGTCCTTGTGATAGAATTCGTCAATATATTGTACAGTAGAAATAGCTTTAGTATCAGGTGGGTGCCCTGGTGACAGAGGATACAGAGAAGGCGGAGTTACTGAATGCCCTCTTTGCTTCAATCTTTACTGCTAAGGCTGGACTTCAAGAATCTCGGGCCCTGGAGGTGAGCGAGAAAGTCTGGAGAAAGGAAGACTTTCCCTTGGTTGAGGAGGATCGGGTTAGAGATCATTTAGGTAAACTGGACACCCACAAATCTATGGGATCCGATGGGATGCACCCACCAGTGCTGAGGGATCTGCAGATGTTGTTGCCAAGCCACTCTTCATCATCTTTGAAAGGTCATGGAGAACAGGAGAGGTGCCTGAGGACTGGAGGACAGCCAGTGTCACTCCAGTCTTCAAAAGGAGCAAGGAGGACCCGGGAATCTACAGGCCAGTCAGCCTCACCTCCATCCCTGGAAAGGTGATGGAACAGCTCATTCTGGATGTCATCTCTAAGCATGTGGAGGAAAAGAAGGTTATCAGGAAGAGTCAACATGGATTCACCAAGGGGAAATCATGCTTGACCAAACTGATAGCCTTCTATGACGACATGACTGCCGGGTTGATGAGGGGAGAGCAGTGGATGTTGTCTACTTGACTTCAGCAAGGCTTTTGACACTGTCTCCCATAACATCCTCATAGGAAAGCTCAAGAAGTGTGGCTTAGATGAGTGGGCAGTTAGGTGGATTGAGAACTGGCTGCATGGCAGAGCTCAGAGGGTTCTGATCAGTGGTGCTGACTCTAGTTGGACACCTGTAGCTAGCTGTGTTCCCCAGGGGTCAGTACTGGGTCCGGTTTTGTTCAACTTAGTGATCGATGACGTGGATGAAGGGACTGAGTGTACCCTCAGCAAATTTGCTGATGACACAAAACTGGGAGGAGTGGCTGACACACCAGAAGGCTGTGCTACCATTCAGCGAGACCTGGACAGGCTGGAGAGCTGGGCGGAGAGGAACCTCATGAAGTTCAACAAAGGCAAGAGTAGAGTCCTGCACCTTGGGAGGAATAATGCCATGCACCGGTACAGGCTGGGGGCTTATCCACCGGAGAGCAGCTCTGCAGAGAAGGACCTGGGTGTTCTGGTGGACAAGTTCACCATGAGCCAGCAGTGTGCCCTTGTGGCCAGGAAGGCCAATGGTATCCTGTGGTGTGTTAGGAAGAGTGTGGCCATCAGGTCAATGGAGGGTCTCCTCTCCCTCTACTCTGCCCTACTGAGGCCACATCTGGAGTACTGTGTGCAGTTCTAGGCTCCACAGTTCAAGACAAACAAGGAATTACTGGAGAGAGTCAAGTGGAGGGCTACAAAGATGATCAGAGGACTGGAGCATCTCTTGTATGAGGAAAGGCTGATTAAGCAGGGTCTGTTTAGCCTGGAGAAGAGAAGACGGAGGTGGGATCTTATCAATGCTTACAAATACCTTAAGGGCAGGTGTCAAGAGTAGGGGTCCAGACTCTTCTCAGTGGTGCCTAGTGATAGGACAAGGGGCAATGGGCACAAGCTGAAACACATGAAGTTCCATCAAAATATGAGAAAAAAACCCACTTCTTTACTTTGAGAGTGACAGCGCACTGGAACAGGCTTCCCAGGGAGGTTGTGGAGTCTCCTTCTCTGGAGATATTCATAACCCTCCTGGACATGACTCTGTGCAATGTGCTCTAGGTGAACCTACTTTGGCAGGGGGTTGGACTAGATGATCTCCAGAGGTCTCTTCCCACCCCAACCATTCTGTGATTCTGTGATCAGCATCAAGTCTTCATTGCATTCCTTGGTCTCGTACACTACAAATGCCACCATGCTGCAAATCAGCACCTCTAAGTACTTATTTCCTGAAATATCAGAGAATATTAAAACATGTAAGAATACAAGGATGACTGCTCTGTGCCTAACTGAATAACCATATAGCCTAACACCTTCTCTTCAATAAAGACAATGTAAAATGCTCTTTCTGATTTCTTTTCTGAAAAGGAGAAATGACCCAGATGAACCACTCCTAACTCTCCTTGCAATAGTGACATCCTGTAAAGCGGGAAACCTGCAACCCTGATCAACATTCTGCCTCAACATGACAGAAAGGTACCTCAGGCTCTGAGGACTGAGCTGATAAATTGCGTGAGGAGAACTACAAACTGAGGTTTGTCGAATACAGGTCATAAGCTGGAGGAATACTGCTATTGTAATAGGTTTGTTTCACCAATGCTCTTATCAACAGAAGGATATGGAAGGACATCAGAGTCAAGTGGTCTTGTTTCTTATACAAAGGATACTTTCCAGAAGCACGCTTGCAGCTCCTTAACATGTACCCAGATTTTTTCATCTAGCAAGAAGGTAGCAAGAAGAATGTAGCTGCCAGCAACGCGGAGTGCATTGTGGCTGCAGATCCCCGAGTATGTATTTGTGCAGTTAGCCAGGGCTGTGCCTCTGTGACCCTACTCTAGTGCCCTACCTACCTCCTTTGACATTGACCACAGGGTGTCTGCATGAGTTCTAGTTGTACATAATGTCACAATCCTGCAGTGTAAAGAGACTTTAGGAGCTATATACTGTTGGTCTTTAAAGTGTCTCTGCACAATTAGAACAATGAAAAAAATGGGTTCAGCTGCATTTATTGAACCTGCTCAAATATTAGGGAAACATGGGAAAGCAAATTCCCAATATCCTTAAACATCAAATTTTAGGATTTGATGTAAATTTCAAAAATTTTATTTTAGGATTTGATGTAAATTTCAAAAATTTATTTTTGAAATAGGTCATTCAAACACGCATGAGATGAGATGCTGGACTTCGTTTCAACCTCTAGGAAATGGCATAGCAGAGTAGTTTGTAGGAAGTGGGCCACACAGTAATGAAGTACTGTGCCAGGAGAATTATATAGAAAATGAATACTACAATAATAAATACTAGGGGAATTTTTTTTACAGGAAGCTATAATCTCTATTTTTCTTAATAAAATTAGTTACTAACCTCTGACTAGATGCTTTACAAGTTATAGTAACAGCAAATAGTTTACAATTTGAAGTGTGTGACTATCAATTTTATTTAGTTGCCTTAGAAAGAACATCTGGTGAAGATACATTTACAGACAGATAACAATGTTAATATCAAACCTTATTGGAAGTGATTGTTTTCCAGCAATTAAATTAGATTTCCCTGAAGCAGGTTAATTGAACTACTATGCAGTGTTTTGCCAAGATTTATCCTCTTCTGTAAATCTACTCATGTCCGCTCTGTAGCCTTTCAGATGATACTGAAAGATTTAGGAATCTCCAAAGATATAAGTTTGTGTGTATTTATAGCTTAACCCAGACAGATATGGTGGTGGTACCTAGAAATTCCTTATAATAATGCTGCTGTTATACACATTTGGATTGTTCGACTGTTGCGGGGGGGAGGGCTTGTTTATTTTGTTTCCTTTTTTTTTTAACTTGGAGTGCTGTAGGCAGTGAGACACATGTGTATGCTACTCTTCTGAAGTGTTTCAGTTTGTTTTGGTTTTTTTTTTTAATAGGTAGCCTGGATACTTAGTTCAGCATTATGATTTCCAGGGACTAAAGTCCCATTGTGGATAGAGTCTTTGGTTTTCCAGCTGCCTCCTCTGTAAAGTCTTTGTCAATAAGAATAGCATCACTTCTCCATCGTAGATGTCCTTCCCAAGTGAGGCGGAGAACTGATACCAGTAAGAATAAAAATATTGTCAGATTTTTTTTAAATGTCTCAATGAGGACTACAAAAGTAAGAATAGTTGTAGAAAACAGGACTGCTTATCCCCAGGGAGTCTGAGCATTCTCAGACTCCACGCACATTTCTTTATTATCCATATGTTCTATCACATGTAGCTCACAAGCCCTTCAAGCATATCTCCTTATAACTGGGGTTAAAAGCAGTGCTCTGCTGGTACAGGGATGATGGGGTGTTTGAACTGCCCTGTGTATTAGGAAGTGAGCCAGAGGGGCTGCTGAGGTCGAGGCTAACTGTACAGGGACATGTTGAACCTAATTCCATCCTGCAATGGAGACAGGGGACGTCTAGGAGACTATAATTGTCTCCTCATTGTGACCTAATCACCTTCATCTTCAGCTTATTTTCATATGAACTGAGTGTCTATTTCTTAGCAAAATGAACATTTTGGTTTGCTGTTTATGGGATCAGAAAATTGGGGTACCCAAGATGTATGTTTTAACACCAAGTCTTCTGATACACTAAGACAATAATTTGTGCTTCAGTGTTCTATTTTATACTCCAAAATATTAAACAAAATGTACTACACCTAGAAGTCAGTTTTTGCATTTGAGATCTCTAAAGAAAAATTTATATATTTGGTCCAAAAAAAAAAAAGTATTTGATAGCATTGACCTTTGCAGGGACCCTGTGCCCTAATCGTTTCTTCCTCAGTGATAGCAAACATAGCATGGCTGGATCAACCTCTGTTGCATGATACATGCAGTCATCAAGCAAGCAGTCACCTAAGAGTACCCTTGCAGTTTTTAGTTTGACCCCCAGCCACAGCCAGAGTCTCTGAGTGCAACAGAAGAAGTATATTGAATTCACTTCTCTAAGATAATCTTAGGAAGAATATTAGAAGAGTTAAGAGTGAAATAGTGCATGCAAAGGTGAATAGTTCAGAGAACAATCCCTACATGAGAAACAGCTTCTGAATAGCAGGCAGAGAACGAAGCACATAAATTACCTATGTGCCAAACTACCTGAAAATAATTTGGATACTCATTGAAGCAAAGTTTTTTTATCCAGTGGTTCACTGCTAGGGCAGATTCATCTGCTTTCATTTCACTTTATTTCTATCCCCTGTAAGAAATTCAAAATACTTTTGCTACTCTATTCTACAGTCCATAAAATCAGAACTATCAAAATTCCTTCTATCTTGAATGGAGGTCTGAACACACTGTTTTCATTAGAAAGTGCTTTATTTTTTATGTGATTACTTCATCTGAAGGAAGGTAGGAATAAGCAGCTCAGACTTAGGTTACAAGATCAGAACCATTGACTTAACTTTTAGGTTTCATTTTGCTGTCAGATGCCAAACTGCAAAGCTGGCATATAGTATATATTTAACTTAACTGTAAGAGTTTATTGGATATCTGCTTTTAGAGCTGAAAAACTGAGAGAGTTGTGAGATTTTTTTTTTGACACTACCTGGGGCATTAGTCTAAACACAGATTTGAAAACTGCTGTCTCTGTATGGCAAATACATATCTGACTTTTCAAGCAATGATATACAGGCACCAAAGAGAAACAGGAAATGTTTCAGGTTTGGATGTGAGGACAGGTGAGAAAAGCAAAAAAGAACAGAATAGGCCAGGATGTGTAGAGAAAAATCACTGGCTCATTAGACTTTTTCCTTTGAATCAATACTGTAACAGAATCTATCTATAATGTATGATAAGATCAGCATAGTGTTTACTTTTGGTAATTGCTGATCACATTGGCCTCTTTGCTAGACCAAGGTGCTATATAATGCCTCTATGGGCACAATCTTGGCAATAGAGCTAAGGTGGATTGACAAGAAGCTGCTTTAAAATTTTACAATAAAACCAGAGATCATGAAAAAAATCATGACAGAATAGCTAAAATCCCTGAGCTCTCACTGCAAGGTTCACGTCCTTGTTCTTCCTGATTTAGAACAGGAATTTATGGTTGGATCTCTGATAAACAAACTGAAAATTTCAAGTGCCACAGTTGGTGCCTTCTTTTTTCTGTTACTGTGTATTCCATGTATTCTTGTAAAGTTAGTCATCAGTTGTCTTTGACATAGTCTGTGAGCTATAAAGATATTTTAAAGTAACTAAGTAATAGAAAATTTTTTTTTAAAAAAATACACTATACCCTCTGTATTAAACAAATTAGAAAGTTTTACACAGAAGTAAAAATACCACATTGGCTAAATTTTGTTCCTCTGGAAGGCAATAGGAATTGTACCTCTGCTTCCAGCAGGAACAGGGAGAACACATCTTATAGTGAATTACAGTGGCTGTTAAAGCCAGCCTTCACAACTTATCAAAGGCAATTTTATGCAGGGGATTTAGGCTTCAACAGCTGCAATAGGCACAGCACATGAATCTGAAAATCCCTATCTGCATTGTTTGATGCCTAGATGCCTTTGAAAAAAATCTAGCCTCACAAGCGAAAGTGGAAAAAAATCCTGACTACAAGCAGAACAAAGCCCTATTTTGATATGACCTACACAACTTTTTTGATGTGAGAGTGTCAACAGTGGTGAATTTCAATATTTTGGTATTTCTTTGGTTAGGGTTGAGGCACAAATACCTTAAATCCAGACTAACACCAGGAACCTCTTTTTTTTTTAACTTCATGTATCTTCTTTTTTTTAGTCAACAGTGAATTGTAAAATCATGCACTTAAAACCATCATTTTTCTGCAGTAAATATTGTCAAGCTAAGGTCTGTGTAATTATTTGAGGGTTGGAAATTCCAGATTTAGAAGAAAGAGTTAGTACTAATTAGGCAGGTAGCTTTTTATACAGTTGACAGCTCCCTGCGTGACTGAGATGCTTATAATGTTAGAGGTGATCTCTGCTGAGACAGATTGTTGAGCCTCACATCACTAAGATGACCGGAATCGCATCGTAAATGTAATTTGTCTCACAGCTGTTTCCATGCTGTATGTGGTAGTCGGGTAGAGAACATTATGCTTGTCTCTAGTTCAGTGAGGGTCACAATAGATAAATTGGAGGTCAAAAAGGCCTTTTGGGAGAGCTCTTGTTGAAAGGGTTATATAAAGTAGTAGTATTATTATTTATGAGCAGATTGATTCAAATGTCATGTTGGATGCATTTCATCAATCTGAGATTAGGCTTGGGCCTGTAGCTCAGCAACAGTTCAGTGATACAAACTGATAGGGGGATGTTTTAATAGGCTAAACAGAAGCTCAAATGAAATAGCAAGCACTTCTTTGCAGCAGCCCTCCCATTCAGTGATATTTCTGAGGTTTGGCATTTGGAACAGCAGATGGGGTGGCACAGAGCCCTTCCACCAGGGCAAGAAATTACATGTAGTCTCCAGCCCATTGCAGAAGTGTTTAATTTGAATCACACAAAGATTTTTGCTGCATGATAGAATTGTGGAAACAGATATCAATATGTCATTAAATCCATTACTTACAGCTGTATAGAAATGTTAGGAACACCGACAAACTCATTGCCAACATGCGTAGCATATTCTGTCCTTGAGGACAGAACATGTTATTCAGTGAGCTCTTATCTCCCAGGAAAAGGGAGATCTCCACTCACTCCTGCCTCCTTCGCCCTGCTCACTATGAGAGTGTTTGTGCATGGGTGTATAAATATCATAGGTAAAATAAATATGAAATTAAGCTTTCTCCCCCTAAGTCTGCCACTAATTCTAGGGAGACATATCTATAGTCCACAGAAATATATATCTAAAAATACTCAATTTCTGAAATCAAAACAGCTACCTTTCCCCTTTTGCATTTTCTCTTCATTGGCTTTAATTAAGTTCACCCTAAGAAGCCTGTGAGGCCAGATAACCTTGTTACATGCAAGAAGAAGATTGCACATTATGAGGTGGTTCCTGCTAGCTTGGCCATCATTTCTAAAGCCAGGATTTAATATCCTTTAAGCTTTTCTGTTTGCAGATTCATTTTATTTAAACTGCATTTATATAAACTGCTCAGCAGATTAGAGAAGCAGCTCTATAGCCTTAACTTCAGTGTCACTTTCCAGCTGTTTTGGTCAGGCTTCATGCCTGGATTTAATGTATTTGTGCACTAAGATGAAAATAGATCTCGATGATAAATCCTCTCCAAAGCAGAGGGAAATAGCAGTAAATAACATCTGTTGAAATCAAATGAAAAATAAAAACAAAAGCCTACAGGAAAACCAGATACAGTAGGGAGCTTGAAAGCAAACGGAATATAGAGTTCAGGCTTAAAAAGAGTGATCCAAATTCTTAAAATTATCCATAGATAGGGGATGGTGATTTTGTGACGTACCACTTGCACAGATTTGTCAGTTCCAGATGTACAAGGGATCAGTTATTAAAAGACATGTTGCACTTTTGGGATGGATCCAAGGCTCCTTGAATTCATCCATGGGATCTGCAAGTTCACTACAGATATTCATGACAGTCACTGATTATCCTAGAAATAAATTCATGCAATATATGCTCTTGAAATTGAAACAAAAGGGAAACACAAAGAGAAGTCCCTTTCATCCATCTATTAAAAGAATAAATCTGGGTATTGCAGCGTTTTGGTTCTCTTTACATGCCCAGAGCTAAACACCTACATATCTGCTCTCTCTTTTGTATTTATTTCCCCAGAGGCTCTGATACCCTTCCACACAAGATTAAAGACAAGCACAATCTAAAAATCAGCTACGAAATCGGATGTAAATCTTTTTCTGCAGCTAGCTGTTGTCATCTGTATTTGAAAAATCTTGGTTTAGGTCACTGTGTTAAAGCCATAAGTTCTGCATAGGCTTGAATCTGTGGTCCTGTTCACCTAGTGCTTTCATTTTTAACAGGGCTAAATGCTAGGCAGTCCAACCATGTCAGTCCCACAGTGCTCGGTGTACTGTAGCATACTTGTGATGTAACAAAAAAAAAAACAAAACAAACAAGAACTTGGCCCTGCATCCTCCCAAGATATATTTTGATTTTTCTCTCTTGTACATCAGACAATGTACATGAGAGCCAGAGGAATATCATAACTTCCATAAGTATCCACTTGCTTTTAAATAGAATTTCACTCTTTACCTTCAAGTTATGAATATATGATTTATTACATTTTTACCCAGGGAAATGAGAGAAACACTTTAAGTCTGCCCTTTCCTGATATACCATGGACATCTAACAGTGCTTCCACGCTTAAGATAGCATAAAAGTGGCTTCCTTCAAGTATATAGGACATGAATATTTTACAGTTCTTGTTTCATTGTGATTTATACGAAGAGGTGGAAGGAAATAGCATCCTCACAGCTGAATTTGATGGACATGCTATGGCATGTTACACAGGATTGTCTCAACCTGCAATATGGGTTTTGCTTGTGGAAATGTAAATCTAGTGTTTGTGGATGGAGGAACAGTGAGAAGTACTAAGTCAGACAAGGATCTAATTTTTCCCAGCTCAGAAAAAAAAGAATATGTGCATTCACACAACTTTGGGAAATTGCAGAAATGTGAAACAAGGTGTACATGTTAGAAAATCTGATATACATTACTTAAAATCTAGAGTATCCACTTCACATGGTGTTTGATTGTTCTGATACTGTTTCCTAGGAAAGTTAGAAGGTGACCAGCTGTCAGTGCTGGAGTCTGTGCCACTTGTTATCTAACTTCTGTCGCTTTAATAAAGAAAATCGATCAGACCTGAGTGACACATGCATTTGTATGTACTCATCTGACTTCCTTGTGTTCCCTTAGAGAGATGCAGGAGGCAAATCTTTACACTGCTCCCTAGTCCTTCAGAGATGAAGGCCAGAGATACCTGTTCACTAGCAACTAATCCATACGCTGCCAAGGTTGTTGAGACTCCCTGTGGACTGGTTAGCAGGGCTCTGAGATGCATGGAGAGGATGAGGCTAACATGAATTGGCTCCACGTATAATTGTTCTGCCTATTGGGCATTAATAATTTGTTTTACATCCCAATCAAATAAATTAAATACAGGGACAGTCTGTATTAACAGCTACTGGACTTCATGAAAGTGATGTGGGCAATGTCTAACTGTCCTGATATGTAAAATAGGTCCAGGCATATGGAATTTCTCACAGACAGCTGAACTAACAATAAACACTGTGAGTAGTGTTATTAAAAAGTCCTTCCAATGAAATAAAAAAAGCTTTGCATCTATGACTTCTGGTATTCAAAGATGATTAATTTATTCAATTATTTTTTAATTGAAATCTCCCTGGATAGCTTTACTGACATCTTCAAAGCAAGAAGCTGTGTACTGGCTGCAGTTCTCATTGGCATGTAAGGTGTGTGCATGGTCGTAATAGTTAAAGAAGATAAGAAATAGGGAACCTCCTGCAGGAAGGCGTGCATATATGCACATCTGGCTTAGGCCAGGCCAGAGTCTGCCATTTTTAGTGATCTAAATTTATGTCATATGTCTGCATTAAGGAAATAAGGATTCATGCCTATTGAACACTAGTTAGCGTTGCTTTTTCTTACACCAAATCCACAATTCATTTAATTTTTTATTTTTTTTTCTGAATTTCCTAGGACCACACATTCCTAGTTCCTTGCCTTGAGAATTGAAGTGTTTTGAATCTCTTGTTCTGACTCATTTTGTCTTACTGAAAGAACTGTTTTGACAAAACAGAACTGTTTTGCTGGGAAAAAAAAAAAACAAGGGAAAGAATCAGAAGATAAAAGCCAAAATTACAGAGAAAAGTAGTCTTGCTAAAAAATAACATAAGGTGGGTTGGGAAATATGTAATATTTCGAGCACAAGTCCTGCTTTATCATGTCTGAATCTGTAGTAGTAGAAATAACAAATATGATCAGGGCAAGCTCTGGAAAACCATCTGTCAAGTTGTTTGGGGCTTGTCATGCCCAGAATGAAGCTAAGACAGGTTGCTGACATGAATGGATAACAGTTGTATTTTCAGACAGCCTCTTACCTTTCTCCGTGTTAACATGAACAGCTAGGTTAGAAGGGAGCATTAACTCCCTGAAAGGCAGGACATCCTTTTTAGATAAGATTTTGTAAGCACAACTAGCATAAAGCACAGTGAAAAAAAATCAGGTACAAAACGGTGTAGGGATTTTGTTTGACTGCAAAATGAGCCTTGTCTCAGCTGCTTTGACTGGATCCTAGTTCACAAGAACATCCTTTACCTTCAGATCTGCACCCAAGGACAGGTACACTCTTGTGGCCCTTAAAATGGACTTGAGATAATTGTCTACTTTGTTGTTTGTATAGTCTTAAAAATCTTACTTATTTTTGCAGTGTTAATAGCCAAGGCTTCCAGGGTTCAGTCCAAACTGCCACAGGAGCCCTCAGTTCAAGAAGGACAGGGAACTGCTAGAGAGAGTCCAGCGCAGAGCCATGAAGACGATTAAGGGAGTGGAACATCTCCCTTATGAGGAGAGGCTGAGGGAGCTGGGTCTCTTTAGCTTAGAGAAGAGGAGACTGAGGGGTGACCTCATTAATGTTTATAAATATGTAAAGGGCAAGTGTCATGAGGATGGAGACAGGCTCTTCTCAGTGACATCCCTTGACAGGACAAGGGGCAATGGGTGCAAGCTGGAACACAGGAGGTTCCACATAAATATGAGGAAAAACTTCTTTACAGTGAGGGTAACTGAACACTGGCACAGGCTGCCCAGAGAGGTTGTGGAGTCTCCTTCTCTGGAGACATTCAAAACCCGCCTGGACGCGTTCCTGTGTGATATGGTCTAGGCAATCCTGCTCCGGCAGGGGGATTGGACTAGATGATCTTTCAAGGTCCCTTCCAATCCCTAACATTCTGTGATTCTGTGATTCTGTGAATGAGCTGCACCGAACATAGATTAGGCAAACTTTCTTCTCTTCTACCAATCTGCTCAAAATAGGTCATCAGGGTTATAACTGACTGCCTAAGGCACTCAAAGTCTCTTTAAGCTAGTCATTTATTGGAAGACATTCAGAATAAGTCGCACATGTTTTCTGCTCTGTGCTGGATTTAAAAATGAAAGTAAGATTAGTTTCCAGTTTCTGATTCTTGATAACAGCTAAAATTAAAAAGAAAAACAAACAGAGGGATGAGAACAGGGTTGGTTTTGTTTGGTTGGTTTTGTGGTTTGCTTTTTTAAACAGAACGATGAAACTTGAAATAGTCTTGAGCAAAAAATACGGTCAACTTCTGCCTCTTAAAACTTGCTTAGATTTTAATCTGAGAATGTCTATGCATATGATGACACTTGTAAATATCTTTCTCAGTGAAATATCTTTATAGGAGTGAGTTGGAATATCAGCTCATTTAAGATTACTACTTATGGCTTTCTTTTTTAATTGCCAAAAAGCAATACTTTAGGAATGATGGTTTATTTAATATTTGTATTTATAAGCCTATCAAGAATCTTAACACTAATATGATAGAAGTGTTAACCACATTGTCCTCTTTCCTTCTGATTTTGAATTATGCGCTTGATGTATCAGGCAATCCTCTTATAACACAGATCTGGTTCCCCCAAGTATTGGAAGTCATCTTTGACAGAGTCAGTTTTCACCATTATTCATGTCAATGCTAAAGAATGAATACAGCCTGGGGTCAATAGACTGACATCTAAGCCAGAGGATCTCAGCCTGTGGTGTGCAAACTACCTGCAATTTGTAAAACATCAGAAAGTATTTTAAATGATGGGGGGGAGGGGGGGAGAGTGGTGTGAGAAAAAATATTCCTATCCACTAAATCAAGGGAAGAATTTAAAAGGAGGGGAAATACAAATACTGGATGACTAAAATTTAGTCTAATTTTTATTTGACTGTGTATGTAACTGTGTGAAGCCATGCACAACATGGTCAACAGTAAAAGCAGTTAATTGTTTGATCTTGTATCAGTGCAAGAGCAACCTTGACTTTCTGAGCTTTTCTTGCAGGACTTACCTATTCAGGCTGCATAATCTTAATTAGTGCTGAAGGCTTTAATATTATCACATTGCTTTGGTAACCAGTGGAGCATAAACCCCAGATATTCCATGAAGCTGTTTGTAGGATGACTTTTCAAAATGGAACAACTCTAATTTATTTTAGAAAGTTATGTTTCATAATCTAAGAGATCACAAAATTCTAAGTATAGATTGACAAGAGAAAGCTAAGACTGGTATTTGCTTTTTAGCCTTGTTTGATCAAGCTCAGTTTCTGCATGTGAGTATGTGTGTGTTTTTATCTGCCCCTCATCCAATTAAGTAACTTTTAAGCCAGTTTCAGCAACATTGGACAGATAGCAAAGGTCTTTGAAGTAGATCTCAGCATTCTGGATGTCAAATTTTCTACAAAATTACTGGAAAGAGGTAGGTAGGTAGAGATGAAAGACCATTCATTGCCCGCACTGAGTATGTTACTGTGTGACCTCAACTCATATTAAGCCTCAGCAAATTTACAGAGGATAGAGAAGTGCTAAGTGTCCCAACCCGAGAAAAGTTTCAGTCTGCACTCAAATCTTTATTAACTGTGACATAAAGAATCCTACCATGGGACACTAAGCCACCGGGAATGAGACCTCATTACTGCCACTGCCCACCAAACCAACTCCCTAGTTCTGGTCATGTGCTTTAGCAACGTGCATGAGTAATAAAAATCTCCCCAGAGAACAGCCCTTTCTCTGCTGTACAGAAGGATTAGTCTTTGGTTTGATGTCTCCAAAAAAAAAAAATTTACTCCTGTGAAGTCTATTTGATCTCAACACATTATCACAGTACAAGCACTGTTTTGTTGCTGAATCCCAACTCTGGAAGCAGAGAAGGTACGTAGGATGTCACTTTTCATGCAAGGAGGCTGGAAAACCCACATAGATACTGGTATTCATGTCCATGCATTGCATTTTCAGCTGACTGTTAAGTCATCCTGCTCTGTGCTTAGAATGAATCTATGGGGTGGAGCTAAAAGGAATTTAACACCTGCTTCCCCCCTCCCCCTTCAGTCAGCTTAGGAAGGTTTAAACCCCAGCACACATTAGAGATGCTCAAACTCATACCCTACTGCCAGCAGCAGCTATTTCAGCAGCTACAACACAGGCATACAACTCCCTTTTTCCTAGGAATGCCCTCCACACTGAGAGACAAAGGAAGATATGAATAACATATTGCCTCTAAGCCACCTAGGTATTCAAAGTCTTTAGGCTATTTCCTGTTCTCACAGAAACAATTGACTTGATTTTTTTTAATAAATACAGGTTTTGATTTTTTTTCTGTACTTCCTAGTCTTCCTGGCTAGTTAACTAAAATGTAGCACAAAATACAGCTTGTAAGAAACATGATATGGTACTCAGAGTGGAGTGGCTGCAGAGATGCCTGCAGAGGATGTTGGATGCTGGAAGAGGGAAAAGGATTTCAGTAGAGCATTTTATTAACTATTGTTTTTTTCCTTATCTCTGATTACATATGCATTTTTTTGAACTTGCTCAGCCTTCTCCTACTTTACAGCTCAGATGCTAAAATGAGTAGGGATAACATGAAGATCTAAATCTGCCATTTGTTGTCTAGCGTTTCTTCAGGATATTAAGGTGGATTGGCTACCTTCAACCCTTTCTTCAGCTGGTAAATCTCTCAGAGTAGAAGAAGTACTTCAGCAATGTTTCTGATTATTTATTTTTAACAGTCATTTTTTCAAGCCTCCTGGAATGTATTACCAGTCAAAGAGCCAACCCCAAGTGACATCAATATACAGGCCTGCAGCATAAGAGAACCTTGAGTTTTCCTCAAAGTATAGACTTGCAAAATTGACCCTGCAACCTACTACCATCCTTTTAACTGCCTTCCATTCCCAAATTCCCTTCTATAAACTCAGCATAAAAGTCTACCAGGGAATGAGTGGTCATCTTTGTCTAACTCTGGCTGTGCCTCTTGTAACAGAAGTACTAACCCCTACATTATGAAACTCTAATCACTTACAGCAATGAGTGTCTATTTTCACTTTCATGAGAGTAAAGGAGGAAAAAAAATCTGAAGAAATAATATTCATGTAACTTAAAAAGCACATTGTCTGCCCCATTGTCCCCAGTTTGCCTTCCTTCTCCAGGTGTATTAAGTATAAGCAACCACAGAACAAGGGTGTTAGCATTAGTCTCTGAACATCTTACCTATGTTGGCTGCTGACAAACATTTTGCTGCTTGTACTTTCTCATTGCTCTTGTGCTGCCAGTGTTTGATAATGTTCAGTGAAATCCAGAGACACCAGTCAGCAGTGATCAACAACACTGAGCATAATGAGTGACTAACTCAGGGCACAGAGCTTTTGGTAAAGGAGGCTATGTAAGAACTTAGGTAATTTTTTTATGTAAAGACGGTGACTTGGTAGTATGCAATTACTGTATTTGCTAGCTCTCAGCAACAAGGAACCTCTGCCTACAAGTAACATCAGTGAAGTAATTAAAAGAAAGAAAACAACCGCTTTTACATGATCAAAATGGGGCTTCTGGGACTTTAGTGCAACAAAATCAGAAAGTCAAAACAATCAATAGCTCTAGCAAAATATTTTTGACAACTTTTGTTTTTTTTTGAGTAAGATAGCTTCAACCCCTTCTCAGAGGGCATAATTTTTTGGGAATTTAATTAGCTCTGGACAACTGCCTAATGCTTACACCAAGTTTATCACTGCTGGCTTCAACTAGAATTTCTAGCAGTACCATTATTTGGCCTGCTTTATTTGATATACTCTCACAACTTACAGCCCCTCCTTTTCACAACTCTTTTTCCCCACTGCAAAATTTTTCTCCAAGGCCAACATCTTTTGAGCACGTGTTTCTTACTTCAGTTCTGTGGGTGGAACAAAGACAACAAGCAGACTCAGTTTCCTAAAGGGAAAAATAACTTCCATTCCCACCTCAAATTCCATGTGCTTCTGATAAGGGACATAACTCCTTTTCCTTTTTTACTTGCTATTTGATCTGGGTGTGAGCTGTCCTGGGGGTTGAGGTTTGAGCCAAGATGTTACCACGCCCATGCAAGAAGAAAAGGTGAGAAGTACACAGCGAGGAAGACATACGGCCTTCATCCCTGAGACCCCGGCCCACGACCACCAGGAGGAACTTATTATAATAAAGACTGCCTTCTCGGGAAAGTCATGAATATGTATAGGCGTCCTTGAAATGATGAATATGTAATACTTTGGTACATAAATACAAGCTAAATTACCGCGAAGGGGCGCACGATTTTGGTGGGACTACCCCCCCGTGCTGCCCAGCGCTGAATAAACATACCTACTTTACAGCCCTGCCGGTTGTGGAGTCTGTTTTCCGCACGTCACTTCCCTTGATACAGATCACACATACAGGGTGAGGATAAAGTAAGCATGGAGGGTAACATCTGGAAACTGGCAATTAACAAGGAATTTATCATGCAGTACAAAGTAATGTGTCGTAATGCTATCTAAAACTTTAAAAAAACTTGCTTATAAACTGAAAGAACAATAATAAAAAGTGTGATTAGTACTAAACTCTGGGAGAGAAGGATTGTATCACACTAAAGAAAGCCATAGGATTTAGCAATTAGACTGCTTAATTCTGAAAGTTACTATCAAAAAGATCAGAAGTAAAAAAATCTAGTTGAGAGTTGAAGTTCTGCTGTCTATTTAGCAAATCACCAAGATATTTCACATCGGCTTGCATACATATTTGGAACAAAGTGAAGGATCTACTCCAGTTTCTCCACAGGACTCACCGCATTTTTGGGGGAGGGTCAGGTGTAGGTTCTCAGGGAAAGCGTGAGTCCTGAGTACATGTCCATCCTAAAATGAATCAGGAAAGCAATAATATTATTAATTCTTCATGTCTTTTTCTACACATACTAATTAAATACTCTCTAAGAACCTAAAAGACTGCACTACAACTTTCAGTTCCCCTTTCTTATAAAATGCTTTGATTTAAATAAATACATAGAATAAACAGAGAAATCTCAACTCAAGTATGAAACTGGCTGTGACTGTGCTCTCCCCTACTGTTTGCCAAGCAAAGCTGTTGAAGCTGCAAGCCTATAAACAGAGGCAGAAAAGCCACCATCTCATTCAAAACCCCTTGTTGGATGTGACCAGAGCCACTTTGCGTCTATGACAGAAACGTAAGAGCAAGTTACCTGATCGCAGAGGTACACAAAGACAGAGCTAGAAAAGAGCAATAGGGCTTCAGGCACATCACCAGATAAAAGGATCATTGGCAAGAGCCAGACTTATGAAGGCTTGTCTGCATTTCTAATTTGGCACTGATGGCTTTAATTTGGTTGTTAAGGCTGGGGAATCCACGAGTTCAGGACAGAAATTTCTCTACATCTGTGCCGTGCTTCTGGATTGGGAAACTGATTAATGGGCTTGAAAGACAGGTAAGGCTATCACAGCTGCAGAATAAAGATAAAGTAAACTAGTTAGCAGCTTTTCTCTTCTAAAAAGGCAGGATAAATAATAGAGCTTCACCACACAACAGAAGGCCTTTCACACTCAGATACTGCTTGTTCACTTCTGTGGCAGCATGAATGCAAATTGCAGGGTGTGGAACAAGTTGCAGTAAGCTGGTGAAGAAGGCAATTAGCAGAAGCGGAAAACTCCAGGCTATTTCCCTTCTTCCCATACATTATTTTAACAAAGGTCCACTGCACGGCACATAACTCCCCTTGCTACCTACTTTAATCTATATTTAAAGAACATTAAGCAGGTAAGGCAGGGTAATGTTGCTCACCCAGCAGAAACTAAGTAAAGATGAAGAGGGAAGATCCATTCATCCTCTCTTCCAAAAAAGAGCTAGAGAGTATCAAAGAAAACTAGCAGGTGGCAGGTTCAAAACACGTATTATGTTTGTCACATAATGCCTAAGGAATCTCCTTGGCACAGAATGCTATTGATCTCAAAAACTTACCTGGGTTCAAAAAAGAATTTGCAAAGAAAATAAGAGGGAAAAGAATAGGATTCCTCATTTTTATCTCATTAATGCTACTTGGAAAACTCAGTTTTGTAGAGCTCAACTAAATTACTCTACGTGGCTATCTTAGCCAGAAAAAATAGAAAAACGTTGCAGAAATAATATTGGCAAACCTGCAGAAAAAATATCAGATGCCTGTAAAATGAGAAGATGTTGGTTTTGTTCACTAACATGTGAAATGCAGTATTGCATACTGACTTGTCTTGTTTTACTTAGGCTTTGTGATTACACTGCTTACAGTTACACCTAGTCATATATTTAGCAAATATAGTGAATTAGAAGATGTCAGCAACTAGACAGGAAAAGGGGTCAAACTCATATCCAAGAACGAAATCTGTATTATAAGTAAAACAGCATACAGTGAGATCTTTTCATGTGGCTGAACTACAGTAGCCATTCTACTAATCCCATCAAATCCTATTTTATACACCTCACTGCGAAACACGTGGAGTCAGACACAGTCTAAAAAATCAGTTGGAAGAAGCAGTATCTCTCAAAGGCCATGCTATGTACGTGCCACGTGTGCTCTACTCTTATAGCACCAGCTACAGAAACCTACCTAGGTTCTGCTTACATTCTGTTTTTACTTTGTTGTCACTGTTGGGTTTCTGTTCAGTCAATACACGGGGACAGGATTAGCCTAATTTCCTAAGGAACCAGCCATAATGTGACACCCTGGCAGGGTGTGTGACTTGACATGTTCAACCAAAATTACAGAATAAGGCAGGGGACTCAAAGATATTTAGTTTCTACAGGTTTCATAGAAGACAGACCAGAGGAGAAGGAAGATTGGGATTAGTACTTTTGAAAGTTCACCCTCCCCAAGCATTTTTATCTTTTCAGCCAATTTCTACAGCCAACCATGGCAGCCCACATTTTGCCAATACTTCGCAGAGGAGAGCTGATAGGGGAAACGGAGGAAAATGTTCTGGTGTTTGCAATGACAGCATAATATCTTTGCATAGTTCAGTCAAAAAAAAAAAAAATTTAACCAAGAAAATAACCTATGAGATTCCTTCATCCCATTGCTTAGAGAAATGCTTTGTTTTTTCCTACAGAAAGTGTCTTTCTCTGTTCATTCTGCTCCTTGCTCTCTTTTTTCCTACAGTGATAAGCTTAGCCAGCTCCTCTTTGCTTCTCTGTTGGACAGTCAACACTTGGGCTTTCAGGTATATTTTGTATTCTGCTGAATGCTTTTTTCTCCACTGGGAAAGCATCCAAAAACCTCTTCTTCAAACTTTGTCACCTTTTCTTCTAAGATGAAGCACCACTGCATAAGGTGAAGAACTTGATATGTTTTAAAATCAGTAAAGGATATTTTTGTCCCTGGTATTATTACAAATTATACCTGTGCAATATGTTATTTTCTCATACATTTACTTCACTCACTCTCTTAATGGCAATAAGATCACTGTAATCCTGAATTCTATCCATTTGTCTTATCTGGGCTCTACTTTTCTTGCTACTATCACTGTCTCTGACAAAACACTAGCTTGTACACCTATGTACAGCTTGAAATTAATAAATGTTCCTTTTGCTTTCAGGCTAAGAGTTCATTTATCTTCTGCTGAAATCTTGACTGTTGCTCTTGTGAAGGACTACCTTGCAAAAACGGTGCTAGTGAAGTCTCCCCCTCCAAGCTGTTCATGGTCAGCTAGGGTTTACAAATTCACGGAAGTCAATGTAATGCAGTGCAATGCTTGGATTTTTTTTCTCTGCGTATATGGCTTTGTGCTGCTTGTCCCAATCCAGGCAACTTTGTGTGTTGCTTCTGTGAACTCAAGACTTTGAGTTTAGCTTCCCTTTCTACCTATACCTTCTTTCTGGACTTTGTGCAGTGACCCCAGTGTCAGAACATTGTTCTCCCAGTTCTGCCCTTGTGATTGCCTTTCCTTGTCAAATCACCATGCTTTCTTGAAGGTTAATTGTGCTTTTCCAAAAGTCTCTCTCTTGCCATTTTCCCTTACACCCCATCATAATCTCTGATCAAGATCTCGTGCAGTCCCTTGCAAATTGACAAATTGGCTCTTTAGCCTCAGAACAGACACACATTTTTCTGTATGTTCTTTTTCTGCTCTGTTTAAAAGCTGTATCTCATATGTTTCATTTTTACCTGGAGTGCAGGACTCACTCCTCAGACTTCTGTAATGTGAAGTATAGTTAGTCATCTCTTCTTGAGTTAACAGTAAGCTATTGAAAAGACGAGTTATCTATTGTCATAAAAATGAGGCTATATTGTCTCTGTCTTTGTTGAGACTGGCTCCCACTAATCTCAGTGCTATTTCAGCACATTCCCATCACCATCCACGTTTCCAGAGTGTTTCAGAGAGGTCAAGTGCTACCACTGGTTCCTTAGCTCAGTAGTATCAGTGTTTAGCAATCACTGAGAACCAAGCAATTTAGCAAAGATCCATTTATTTCAGGGTGCGAGCTCTGACTACTTAATTACACAAGCCTGTGGACCATAAAACTGCCTCTTTAGCACCAAAACATCTTAAAGATATGATTATTACAGAAGTGAAAAAAGGCAGTTCACAGAAGATTTGTGAAGAGAAAAATGGATTCATAAGGGACTATTTGAAAGAGAAAAGATGAAAACAAAGTCAGGTGCAGAAGTGAGTAATAAACTGACAAAGGGCAGGAAAAAGTGTAAACAAGAGAATCAATTTTGTTTCATTGCCCCAATACACCATGGACCATTCAAGAAAAATGTCATGGAGAAGTCCAAGTAAAGCATTGCCCCTGCAACAAGCATCAGTCTTACGAGAAAAGATTTTTTTTTTTTTTTCTTCATAACCCAAGCGGGAGCATGAGGAGGCTATTCACATACGCTAGTCACCACCATGAATTCCAGCTGATAAAATTAATTTGACCTAATGGTGTGAAATAAAAGTAATACTTTCTGTTACAGTCCTTATAACTGCCAAAAATTAGGTCACTTGAGTTATGTTACCTATGCTACATAATGCCAATGTGTTAGTGAAAGAGAATTACTGAGACCAGCAAAAATAAGAGGATTTTTAAATCAATAAAAAAAGGACCCACATGATATTAGGGCCAGAGATTGTATTGAACTTTTGGTCTGGCTTTTGGATGTTATTTCTTGCTTTAGCTCCTATGTGTGTCTGACTGGGCATTGCCAGCTCTCCCAGATTTGTACAGCCAAGTGATTTGAGCCTCTGGGGTAGCAGCTCTTCAGCTTAACTGATAACGTTAAACTTTCTCCTTTTCCCTGGTAGTCCTCATGTGATAATTAATTTTGTCCCCTGTTATCTGTCCAAAGAACACAGCAATTAATTACATATATTTCTGTCTTAAGAACAAGCTTTTTCTCTCTCTCTCTTCCCAGCATCACTCTACATTTGCTATCCTGTGATAATTTCCCTGCTCAGTTTGGCACCTGTATTTAACAAACAGTAAACACACTGAAGGATTGGATGACCTTAAAACATGACTGAACTCGGCATTTGCCCCATAAGAAATTTGGGTGCATGTGTGTACTGAGGGATTTCAAAAGCCTTGAAGTATTTCGTTTAGATGCTGGCAGCATAAAATCATTGGTTTGGAAATATTTTTTTTCATTACTGTTATCAATTCCAAGGACCTCTTTGGTTTTTCACTTTTCAGTTGGAATCTTACTCATCTTAACATTAATTTGATTTAACGTTGACATAAACTGAAGGAAAATGCTAAACCAAAATTCATATTCTCTTTATCTAAGCACCAAAAGTAAGTAGGATGCAGCTGAACAAAATGTTTCTTTTTGGTCCAAAGTGATTTCTTGTTTTCTTCTCTCCAGCTGCCCTTCTTCCCAGCTTCATATGTCAGCTATAGAGTTTTTTTAGCAGTGCAGCACCAAACCAATCCCTCTATTATTCATCCAGCATTATTTGAGTGTGCCCCTGCCCTAGGGACTGCCCAGCTCCCTTTGACAGCCTGCCAGCCCTCTCTATCTTCCCAGGCTAGCTGCAGAGTCCATCTTGGACCAGATTTGGTGTGGTAAGGGGGAACAGGAGGAGAGAGGGGAGGACGAGGACTCCTTTTTTCCACAGCGAAAAGGAAGCAGAGCTGCTGTTAGCTGCTAACTTGAGCCCCCATGTAAATCTCTCAGCTCCTGAGAGAACAGGGATGAACGTTTTGCTTGCCTCTTGCAAAAGTCCTTCATCAGGCTTGTCTTCTCCAGGGCAGAGAGAGCGAGGAGGAATTGTACTGGGTGGTACAAGCACCCCCATGGCTGGTTCTTTTGGCTAGGGAGCAGCCAGTTCACAGACTGAAACTTTAAGTATTGCATCTACAGAAGATGAAACAAAGATTTTTTTCACTTGCCAGTGGTACTTCAATTAACCAACTGCTCTGTGGACCAGCAAAACCAGTCACCTAACAGAGGAGGCCTGTAAAGGTCAAGCAAAATTGCAATGAAAGACTTCGGGATACATTAAAGTGGTTCATGATGGCAAGGCTTCCTGAAGGCTGTCATGGCTATAGAATACACCGTATACACTAAGAATGCAACATTTTCAATATGCCTTTCATCCAGAAATGGAGTTTCTACAACCTGAGTTTAAAGATGACCTAAACCCAAAGAATTAGGCTGCAAGACCACTTAAATTTTTCTGTGCTTAAAACGTACACATTTTCCGAACTGCTTCATTGAGATGACAGCTAATTCTTTTGGATTATCAAATTCTAGTTTTCACCACCTGGAAATATTTAGACTACGTCATGTTTTCCAATTTTTAAAACTAGCACATGGAAAAGCATATGTCCTGGTTTCATCGGGATTTGGTTTCAGTTTGTGGCCAGCCATGGTGATCAAGGCCCTCAGCAGTTAAATCCAGGGCAGCTGACACAGGCTGGCCCACAGGTGTGTTCTATATCATTGACATCAAGCTCACTATAAAAGAGAGGGTTTGCTAGGAAGAGGTGGGCTTCTTCCTGTTCTGCTTCCTCTTCCTTGATGTGATTCCTGGAGAAACATGCCAGCTGTTAAATAAGTCTAGTTTTTTCTGTTTTGTGTTGCCATTTATATTGATTTTTTCATTTCATTAAATCTGTTTAACTTCAACCTACATGTCTCCCTCTTTTTTCCAATTCCCTTCTTCATTTGGGGAAGGGACATTGGGTGATAGAAAAACTGCTTATTGTTTAGCCCTGGGTGCAGGCTTAATGTGGACAATGTATTAAACCTCAGCTTTTCAGAAAGTCACCATTATTGTCCAAGATATTCTTTGTTTAGGAAATCTAATCAGGCTCTGCTCATAACACATGGGAACAAATTTGTTGTTTCTGCAGTGCTGAGATGAGAACTCTTGTGAATAAAATACAAAGAAGGAAGAATTGTGTATCAAACTGCAACTAGATAAGAAACTTTATGTGATGAGAAAAGTGAAAGAATTTGGTGGATTATTGGATTTTAATGTTGCTGCTTTTATGGAAAATGGCATGGCGGCCTGTCATACCCATGAACATTCAATGCTCATTTGAGCAATCGCATGTCTCACAGCATTCTTGTTCCCTGACATTTATGGTGCTAGCACTCTCTCAGCAGCCCCCTCATTGCAAATCTCTAATGCCACTTCTTGTGGCATTTTATTTTCCTGTGAAGGTCTTCTATTCACTGCCTTACCACACTGTTTTGCTCACGGTTTCTGATGAAATCGCAGCCGAGATAATATCAAACACAGTATAAACTGGAGAGGGGGAAAGCGTTTAGTCCTTGGCAACTTCAGTGAAATTTTCTGTCCCACAGAGGAGGACATTTTGATAAAGTACATCCTCAGAAAAAAATACTTTGTGTCAAGTGAGTTGAGGTGCTGTACCTTGACAAATAAAAACCTCTAAGTTGTATCTTGGAGTACAAAATGCTGTAATTCATGTTTCAGCATACAGTGGTTGAAAATATTCTGTATGTGAATACCAATCCCTGTTAGTAGTTGACCCTTGGAAAGGTCATTAAATGGTAGTTTGTGCATAGAGCCAGGAGGCTGTAAGCAGTTTCTTGGCAGAGTTGATCAAAAGGACAACTTTCACCTGTTGGCTACTTTTTTTTTTTTTTTTCCCCTTTCCCTAGTTGATACTGTAACTGCAAGGAATTTTTTTTTTTTTAAGAACGTGAGACTAATCAAAAGAGTGGAACCATGAGGAGGATGGACATGGAGAAGAACAATTTAGCATCAGTAAAATAGAAAACTCAAAGTATAAAGGGAAACAAAGGACTTCAGGGCAAAAAAAATTAAATTACATCTTACTGATGCCTGATGAGGAAAAGGGTTAATTTGCAGATAAGGGAGGAATTTTGCAAAACCGCTTTGGCTGAAGAATGGAAAACTTCAATAGAAGCAATAGATATAAACAGACCATGTCCCCTGTGAAAGGTGAAATAGCAAAGCCTTTGGAGATGTCAGATGCTGAGAGGCTCTTACTGGAGAGCCGATAGCAACAAACTGTCAGCCCAGGCAGCGCAGCTTCTCTGCATAAAGCTGCAGCTTCTGAAAGAGAGTGGAGCTGATGCTGTAACAAGCTCAGCATGTTTGCATTGTCTGGTAAAATCGGTTAGCAAACTTTGCTTCTGACTTTTACAGAGGTTTCCACCCTCCCTAACTCTGTTTCCCTGCACCCGTGCGCCCCAACAGGCAATTTTGTTTATCAGTAGGTCAGTTTTGTTGGCAAGGTGACACACCGTATAAATCTGTTCACTAACCTGGTGTGCCTCCGTACCAAAACATGCTGGTGATAATCCATGTGTCATGTGCATGTTTGTGCTGGGGGGGCGGAGCAGGGGGACAGGATCAGTAAACGAGAGTGATGCCACGGAAAAATTTCATGTGAGCCATCGAGTCCGTTTAGTCAGAAATCGCTTTCTGTGTGAAGGCTCTACAACGTTCACCTTCACCTGCCCTGCAGGAAAGAAGAATCTTGAAGGGGCGGGGGGGGGGGGGAAATCAACAAAACATGTCATCCGCTCGCTTTCCTCCCAGAACATACTGCTATTCAATACAGAAATTCACCATGCAGGTACACAGATTTTTTCCTGGGCTCCAAGAGAGCAGTCATTTTCAGCCTGAGCAAAAGCACTGCAGGAAATTTGCGAGGCCCCCCTCCCGCCCCCCTCCAGCCCTCGCCTCACTCCCTCTGCCCGGCTGCCGCTGCCGGCCCGGGCCGGACCGACCAGCGGGGGGAGCTCCGGGCACGCCGCCCGCCCCCGGCCCCGCACCGCACCGCACCGGCGGGGGCCGAGCCCGGCCCGCCTGAGGCCGCCGAGGTTTTAGCAGGAATAAGGGAATTTAGAGGAGAATAAGGTCAGTATCATTCCCTGCCTCCACAACTTACTGCAGGTCTGGTCTTCTTTTAACAGAATTAATAAGCTTCCCAATGAAATTGTCCGGTCAGACCTAAACGAAGCAAAAACTGTGTGAAGGAAAACTAGTGATTAAATATATAAATATCACAGGGCATTTTTTTTAAATAGCAAAGCACAATATAATTTTATTAGCAACTGGAGATCAGAGGCATCCTGGCTTGTTTCCAATTACTGCCTGGCTGTAGAAATGAAATATTTACAGAATTTACCAGCATGCTATTAATTCTTCAGTTCTGCTACACACCCTTCTTCTCCCCACCCCCCTCCCCAAAACCCGCCAAAGAAATACTTTTGTACAGATCCAATGAGGCTGCAGAACCAAGCCCTTCTATTTTCAGTAAGCCTAATTTTTTTGGCTTAATGTGTGAGGTCGAACATACTGCTTGCCAGGTGTTGTAGACAATTTCCTGTTGTGTCTCTGTAAAAAAACCCAAAACACGCAGATTCTAGTTAACTGACTGCATCTTTTGCTGTTTGACACCTTTTCTTTTTTTTTTTCCTTTGTTAAACACTACTTCCTGTTCCACAGTAATTCGGATTCTCTCACTGACTTCATCTCCTCAGTCATTTTATACTGAATGAGCACACCAACTTTTTTTGTTCCCATGTTCTCCCTCGAAGAAGTAGCTACCTTCCATCCCTCTTGCAGAGCCTCCCACAACTCACAAAGCTGACTCCTGCCTCAGCTCCTTCCATACAACCAAGCCTGAATTTGCATCATTGCCTCCCTGCCCTCGGCCTTGCTCCTGCTGCCTGATCTTTCCTGGCAGGCACAGCTGTCACCCTGATTTATTATTCCCTCACTAGCTGTGCTCGCTCAGGCATATGGGGTCCCACTACAGCGGGGAGGCTGTGGCGCTAAACTCCAGCTAGGAAGATGACATTTAGCAGAGGCCCCCATGCCTCAAAGCATAGTGCTCGCAGGCACATCCTTTTGCTACCACGTGATATGCATCCCTGTCTGGGCTCCTGGCTTGCTGATGCTCTTCTTTCATATAACCAGGCACAGCATTCTCATGTTACGTTTCTTTGAGACACCAGAAGACACTTCCCTGTCTAAACTAATAGAAAAACTAGTCTGTGGAGGACCGAGGGACTACAAGCTCTTCTTAATTACTTCAGGAACCTTTTATTTTTCTTCCTTAGACATGCACTTTAAAAGGTCCTCTGATTGTAAGGGGATACTTAACAGCTACTGAATGTCTGTTTGAATGTCTCATTAAAATAGAGATGTGAGCTCAACCCTGTTCTTGTTGAACAGGTGTACACATCATAGTTGTGCTAATGGACACTTTTGTTAGCAACTATGGAAAAATGCTGAGGCTGACCTGGCCTGGCTGTACGTTAGGGGTGCAGCTGCAGCATTTTCATGAGGCAAATGAAGACAGTCGCTCAGTTATAAAGAAGCATCCATTTAGGGTTCAAGAGACAAGTTTTCTGACTCCTTTCTTAGACAACCACTGGATTATCTGAAATTTTATTTTGTATATTTGTATAGCACTGGTTATAATTTCTGTACTGAGATTTGTCCTTTTGGAGCCATCTAATAAGCACAAAATGTAATTCTGGATTAAGACGTGACAGAATAATATCTGGGTCATAAAGGAGAAGCAGCAGCGCATTTCAAACCAAATAGTGATGAACGAGTCTTTATTGAGAAGCAAAGAATTGTTGAACCTCTGTTTTGTGGAATTCAATCCAACTAGATGATCCCATCTGAACTTGGAAGTAGTTTCTTCTAGATGACTATCTGTGCAAGTATCTGAATATGCCTCCGAAGCGCTTGAAGATGAAATAGAAATAATGGGAGGTGACTCTAAATTGCTTGGACTGTGAATGAGCCAACTCTTTCCTTCAAAACTTATTTCCTGGAGAGATTCCAGACTTATTTTCAATTAAAATGAGAATAAAACAACTCTTGCTGTACTCGTTCTTCAGAGATTCCTGCCTCAAACTGCAGCTCTCGGGCATGTGACTTCACTTAAAAAAATGAAACACTTTTAGGCCATCTGTGTTCTTCTGCATAGCAAGCAGCCTTATGTAATCCTGTTCTGCTGACCTCTCTCCTACTGCAAGGCTGGTCTGCACAGCCATTGCATTACGAGGAAATGGCAAGAGGCCTTTTGGAATACTCTCTCCCCTAGCATGGTCATAAATCAGCCTCCCAACTCCTACACTTCTGGGCACTGCATCCGTTGTTGTGTCTGACATAAGGCCATCCCCTGGGTTTTAAAGCATATGTCCTGATCTTGCCTTCTCAGCAGAGGATTTGTGAGAGGGGATGAGAAATTCTGAAATCTGAATTTCTTCAGAATCGGTGACCTCCAGTGTTGGTGATGTGTCATCGTGGCTTATCAGATGAGCAGCCCGTTGCACGTCATCCTAAACTTTTCCACAATTAGTCATTAAGCTAATCCAGAGAACTGGGAGAAGGGTAGTGGCTGCATTGTTTGAAGGCCAGCTAAATGAGAACATATGTGCTACCGAGGAGCAGCTACAGCTACATCCTTCAGTCTGAACTATATTGTGAAACAAGGCTGATACAGCCTCAAAACTATTAATTTCCTGTTCTGTTGATAAACAGTACCCTGCTTAAGAACTTGTGAGGCTAGAATGAACCTCCCCACATCTTTCCAATCCTCTTACCATTTTTCTAAAGGAATCATTTCTGGATTGGTTACGTTAAAACTGAGAATATATCAAAATAAAGGTGCTATTACATTATAATACTATATTGCAACATATATTCACCCTTACTACAGCATTTTCTTGACTACCTCTTCAACAATGCCTGTGATCTAAGCACGTGTCAACTTCATTTGCAGCAGCAAACCCAGAAATGCAGGGCAAAGATTTCTGTTCCTCAGTTTATCTGTCTCTGAAGCAGGCATACTAAAGGACTTTCACATGAAATTCATTCTGACATTTGAAGACTGACTCATTTTTGGTACCATCCTGGAAGGACATTAGTTCCCTACAGAGGTGCAGACCCTAGTCTTGTACTGTCAGTTTGAACTACAGTCATGTTTTTGGGGCTAGTTTTTGGGGCTATTTCAATGTTTCAGCTAGCCAAAAAGGAAGACAGTTCCTTGCTGCTGTCTCTGATACATTTGTTCACTGACTTCTACCAGTGCACCACTTTTCTTCACTCACATTAGCACATACAAATATTGAAAAGCAGTATTTTATTCTGTAACATACCAAGGTGTTTTGGAGACTTGAACTATGTCTATAACCATGGAGTTCCACATTTGGATGGAAAGCAACACCAACTCAAAACATCAGCAGTGATGTATTATGTCATTTTGCCCGTGGTGTTATTTCTATTGTTTTATATAAATTTTTTTTTAAAAAAAGGTAACATTTTTCTGACAACAGTATCAGTTGTTTTTAAGCAGTAGCCTGTAGGACAGCAGGCAAAGACAGTGCTCCTGGTACAGAACGATGGCCAGGCTTTCCACCAGACATGGATTCATTTTGGGACTACCAAAATGATTTTTAAGAGTGCACCATCCAGGGCTCGGTGACAATCAGCAGGGTGGTAGGTTAAAACCAGGGTGTGTGCTAGATGGCTTTATGCCAGAGCACACTCGGGTTCTGTGGAGAGTAAGGTTACTTTCTGTTGTAATGGAAGCCTTACCCCTTGCGACCACACAACTATTTTTATGCAGCCTCCCCTCACCCCCCCACCCCTTCAGTTGCACAAGTTTTCCAGCAGTTTGTCTGAAATTGCAACCGACAGGCCGATATTCATCTCAGTAGCCTGGCCACTCCAGTGTCCCCCATATGACACTTCAAAGGGCAGCATGAGCTCTTTCACTGCTGATTACTCAGGAGATAAAATGCACTATAGAAGAGGAATGAGAACAAAGTACTCCCCTTCGCATCAGAAATGTCAGGAGATGAGGAGAAGGAAAGGAGTGTAAGAGGTCCTAGAGAAAGGAGGATGGGGATAATAAACTACCACAGTTTATATGACCACAGAGGTCGTATTTTACCCTTGCTTTACCTGCAGGCTTACCAGAGAGTGGAGTTCTGCTTCATACAGAGGGGAAGATAGAGACCCAAATGCCCACAGGCTAAAATGAATAGAAATTGTCAATATGCCATTTCAGTATTTCCATTCTGCTGTTTCACATCGTCAGTAAACCCAAGTAGTAGCACTGTAGAGATCCTCCGTTTCTGTTTTCAAATCCTTTCTGGCACGTATGAATGTGAATAACAATTTTGAAATAAAAGCTGAGGTTTTGACATAGCCATGAAGTAACTAGAGTCATGGGCCTATAAAACATAGACTTTAAACATTGTCTCTTAGGATGTAACTGCACAACAATATACAAAGTACAGACTGCTGATCCAGCCTGCATACCTGGAACAGTTCAGTTTTTCCCTGCTTCTCAGCCCATTCCAAATGGGATTTGTTATTTTTCCTAGCAAATTGCATGGCTATGCAGGTGTCTAACAAAGAGGACATCTAAGCACTGAAATAATTTACCTAGGAATATGGCCATTTGTCCATCACATGGAGTCTTTAAATCAAATCTGGAGGTCTTTCTGATGATTTGCTGCATCTCCAGTACAAACCAGGGTCTTTCTAAGGGAATTTCTGAAGAAGAGTCTGTATTTTGCAAGACGTCATGTTAGATAATAATAAAGATCATTTCTGATCATGAAATCTATTACTCTTCCTCAGTGGAATAACTCTGGATTGACAGCTTTATAATTAAGGCAGAATTTGAGTTTGATTTTGCAACTAAAATACCTCATTATCAACCACACAAAAGGACAAGGCAACACTGAATTTTTAAGTTCACTCTAACCATCACTACTTCTGACTTCTTTGAGTGCTTAACACCACATTGTTAACCAAGCAGTAATGGCATTAAGAAAATTATCTGGCAAAATACAGAAATTTTGCTAGTATGCATTATAGAGGCTTTGCCTCAAAGTAGATTTTTGGACTCACTTTCTATCATCTGCACTCTTTTAGGTAATCACAGGATGGAAGTGCCTGTTTGAGAGATGAGGCAGATTTCTTCGTGTTCTTAAGCAGCTGAAATGAATAAATACCTTAATCCCTTGGCTTCATTCCTAAGTGCTTGGTAATTGTGAAATGGTACATTACTGCTAAAGGATTAATTTAGTTCCTGCATGAGAATTCTCGGCACATACCATATCTGCAGCAGCCCTTCTCAAAAGAAAGTGACTCAGTTTCATCTAACACATTAGGACTCTGCACCTTCTCTGATTAATTTCTGAGAACCTAAAGTACAAACAAATAGCATTTCCACAACCCTTGCTGATTCAAATAGTATCTCTCCTGAAACTGCAGGTGAAGGAATGTTCATTTTCAGACCACTGCATATAATACCAGAGATTAATAAAATTACAGGTATGCAAAAAATGGTAGAGATAAATAAAATTATACGTTTGCATAAAAAGAGGCCATTGTTGCAGGTTTCCAGCCAAAACTCTCTGTGGAACAAGGTGAAAAAAATAGCTGCTTTCCCAATTGTGAGTATCAATGTATATTTTTATTGTTTTGGTTTTTTTTTCCTGACTACTCAAAATCCATGGAAATAAATATCAAAGAATATAAGACCGTACAAACTGCTGACCCCTTTCATATTAGTCTGAAGGAAAAGAGATATAGATAAACATCAGGAAAGGACATAAGAAGTTACTATTTCTTAAGATGCCTAGGCTAACAATACCAAACTCTGGAAAGATGCAAGGTAATGTCACCACACAGAGTATTGAACCAGTTAGAATATGGCTCACCAAAATGTAACAGAAGAATTGTTCAAATCTGCACTAAAATTGAAATGTATAGTGGAAAAAAAATCATGTACTGCCATTCATTGTGCAATGTTCTGTGCATACAGAATCCTCCAGGACTGGCATATCTGAGCCATGAGTAACATACTACTCAAGCTCTAGGCTGTACAATGTAAGGAACTAAAGATATAGACAAATTTAGCAGAGATTTCTGCTGGAAGTTGAGTTGCGCTATAATAATATTTTTGCATTTCTGTCAGAGCTTACATTCAAGATTTTACCAGCATTAAATCCAGTAACGCTTCTTGCTACAAAGGCAAAATAAGGAAGTTCTTTCTCTCTAGCCTCAGCAGAAATCCTGTACTTGTAGAAACCTATAGAAAATGATGGGAAAATACCTTCTGTTATTCCTCTCAACAAGGAACACTCAGCATTTCAGAGGCTGAAGGCCAGCAGCATTCATTTCCCTTTTGCTCCTGTCTCCCCAGTGGGACATAACAGTTGGGTAGAAAGCAAAGAAACTAAGGAGAGATTCACAATAAAAAAAAAACAGAATGGGAAGTATTTAGGACATTTGGGAAAAAGAAAGGAAAATAATCAGCAAAGAAATGAACAGAGAGCAGGAAAAGGAGAAAGAATTTAAAAGCAGACAGTTGTATTAAAATGGGTTCTTCAAATCCAGTGTGGTCCAAGATCTTCACATTGAAGACTGGCAGCCACTTTGGGACCCTTCCCTGTGCCTTCGTAGGCCCTGCTGTGGCAGTACCATGGAGGCTCGCCTGTGGAAGTACCTGGCAGTGCACAGGAAGAGGGCTTAGTGAAATACTTTCGATAGCCATCCTTTGGCAACTGCAAGGCTTCAGTCAAAAGACAGCAGGCTGGATGAAATAATTCTGTAAACTAACTTCTCATCTGAGCTTTAGGTTGTAACATTCTAGTTTCTATTTGTACATCTAGCACTGCTTGACTGTCTCCTTGGAACTTTGAGGTAGTATATATATTTATGAATGATAATATTTTGATGCGTTTTTCAACTCATCACCTCCATCACGTAATATTCAGTTACAAATGATAGTATAATAATTGACATTTATAAGATGTCAGCTAATACTGCAACTTGCAAAAATATTTGATTTCCAATACTAATATACTCATCCAATACACAAAGCACATTTGCTTATCTTAAAACTTTGATGGTTAGATACTTGAATTTGCTGTTGAATCATCATATTTTATTTGTGTGCGTCACACCAAAGGTTAATAATATTTTTTTCATTTGAGTAGAGGTATTGGAGATCGGCAAAGTCTGCCAATAATTCAGACATAATTGATGTGTCTGCTTGCAAATTCACAGATTTCATATACATCTTCTTGTCTGTTATAATGTGACTCATTCTTCTGCCCATGGTCATTTGTATGAGGTGACATTTGTGATTTAATTTTACAAAGTAAACTCAAAGCAGCCATGTAGCTTAGTATCTTTGGCATGATAATTGGACAGTATACTATAAAACATTAAGGTCTATTCCCATTCTCTTTCAGCCTAGTTCTCAGCAATGCAATCTATACTTACATGATGCCAAAAAATTATTGATATGAACTGCCTCCATCTCTTGTACAATGAGATACTGAAGAGAAAAACAGACTCGTGGGTATTGCAGGGAGCAGAGTTTGGAAGATATGGATTTAGATCTCAGCTTTTTCCTGTCCTGTCTCAATAACAAACCCTCTGTGTTTCAGATCGCTGCCTGTACAACAATATTAACTCTGTTTCTCTTATCTATAAAGGTAGAGATAGGGGCCATTTATCTTGCTGAGTATACATACTGTCTAACACAGCAAGTCTCAATCTTCTTTGGAGCTTCCAAGCATGACTGTAATGCCAATACAGTGAAAGGCAATAGTGTATTGATTTACTCATTAAACCATTCAAATATTTGTAACAAGAAGCCTGTTAACAAGGACTAGAAGTATTATCCCAGACTCTGAAGGTCTCCCATATATTATTTTTGCTGTGGTATTTGCACCCTGCTCCCTGTTTGATGACAGTGGTGTCTCAAGAATTTACTCTCCATAGCCCTATTAGGTTCCTTTTCAAAGCACAAGTCTCCCCCCGTACACTTGCTTTCCATTGTGTGTCATGACGCTGAAGTCTGAGGTCAGCTCAGGGAGAGGAGCATTAAAGAAATTTCTCCTCGAGGAGAATTTTTTTTTTAACCTGAACTAATTTCCTTTTTGCTTATATTAGGGCTTGTTTAGGCTTAGATTCAGTACCTTTGAAACTCACAGGAGTTTTGCCACTGAACGGTGACGGTAAAAAAAAAAAAAAAAATCAAAACCGTACTTTGTGGGCTGAACTTGCAGCTGAAGTGGATAAAATCATCACTGAGAAGGCAAATTTAATGCAAGGCCGTAGAGGAATTTATGAGTATGTTAATGTACCCCAGATCATGAGTACAAACTTTACACCTTTCTAGACATTTCCTCACCTCTGAATTTTGAAGGGAATGTTTTGCTAGCAACAGCTACTTTCCCGGAAGGAATATGGTTTCTTTTGATTTCTCTCTGCATTCTATATGGCGACACTGAACACTGCAGTCTGTTCTCGGTAGCCGTAAAGCTAATGGGTGTTGAAGGAACTTGCCACCTGTGGTCCTTGCTTTCACTGTGCCAACAAGAGCCACACACCTACTAATTTTCCAGACAGTAAAGGTGGCATGAGCTGGACTATCTGATAACAGGTCTGGTCAGAGCCATTCTGGTCAGAAGATGCTAAATAATATCTCCAGGGAAAAATGATAAATTATGTATGTTTACAGTAATTCCAAAGAAATGCTGGCATCCTGAATGTGACAATGTATTTCTTCAAATAATTAGCTCAAATACAGAGTTAAAATTTTCGTTTCCTCACTGGGAGAGTTGTTGTGTTGGGTACATATATCTTGTAGTATTAAAATCCCTCAGCCTGTAATTAATTAGCTCAAGTAGCTTTGATGATGTTTACAAAGAGAGAAGCAGTGGAGATTGCCTGCAAGGCTCAACAGCCTTAGTAGAACAGGCCTCTTCTGGTAGGCCTCTTCTGGTAGGCAGGGATTTTTTAATAGCACTTCTCACTGCAAAACAGCTCAGCCAGGGTTGTATTTTGATTATTGCTGGCCTGCTGTGGAAGGTGGAACTTCTCTGAATCTGAGTGTCTGAACATCTGATTAACTGTTGTAAATGTGAGGACAAGGCCAGAAGAGATTTGACAAGGAGCACTTGCATCTTGTCAGAGAGGGCTTGAGTCAGAGCTTCCACTGCTTGCAGGACTGCTTCCAGTTTAGTGTATGAATGTTCCAGGTGTTTGCAGATGACAAACAGTAGCTGCAGAGATGTGAAAGAAAACCTACTGATGGGACAGTGAGAGCAGATGCATGGCTTATTTCTGAATAGAAAGAATTAAGAGAGAGAGAGAAAAAAAAAGGAAGCTGTTAAGAGAGGAAAAAAAGGGAAAAAAATGGCAGAGTAGTACATTAAACATATACCACAGGAAAAAGATTCTGTGTTTCCCAAGGTTAACAGTGTTTGACTCTGCACTTCAGATAAGTTTTACTCAAAGCATTTATGCTCTTTGGTTTGTGCTTTATGTGCATTCAATTACAGGGGTTATCTGTTCTCCATAGGGGTTATAAATAGGGGTTAACTAATTCTTTGTGTTAATTCTTCACTTAGTCATCTACTGATACAGAGCAAATGCCAAATACTTTAAAGGAAATGGGGATAGTAGGGATCAGGCTATATCTTTCTTATTGTGCACTATGAATTTTTTTACAGTTGCTGCTGCAGATATGTTTTCAAATTGGCTTGTGGCCCAGAGACAAGAGAAGCAAAAACCATTTTCTCCGATATCTTTATCATGTTTATTTTCCTCCGTTACTTAAATGGGGATGTTCTTTTTGCCCTAAGGTGACAAAGTAGGAGGTGCTCTTCAAGCTCTCCAAGACTATAAAATAAATCCATGCAGCTTTTAAAATGGAAAATTATTATAAAAGCAAAACTTTTATAGGGTTTACATAAGAAATCATAGTCTAACTCAGATAACTCAACATGCACAGAATCACAAACAACTGAGAACTTAAAAAAAAAAACTTTGAAAATATGTGGCAAGGAAATGTGATTTATCAAGTAAACTTGAGAAAAACCTGTCGTTTCTCAATATTCTACAAAAAGAATAACTAAATTAGCTTCTAAAAAGAACTACTAAATTAGTTTATCTAGTAAATAACTTAGTGAAAAATATTCATTTATCTCTTGTTATTGTACCCATTATATATTCAACTCAAGCTCTGGTCCTAGATGTATTTAGCTTAATTGTAATATTTAGTTACACCTCTAGATGCTCAATGACTGGATGCTTTTCCCAGTGGCTACAAGTACATCAGATGCCAACAACTGGGAGAATATTTTCCCTGCAATGCTTGCTGCCCTGAGGTTTGATCCTCTATCATTGAAATCGGTGGGAATTTTGCCTATGATTCCAAGTGGTGCAGAAGGACATTTATCATTAAAATCTGCATAAATGTTCTACCTCTAATCCCAATATTCAGTAACTTTGCGCAGCATCCAGCTGAGCTTCCTGTAAACAGATCTCTAAACTACAGCTTCTGGGGCTTTGTTGAACCAAACTGAAAGGAAATACATTCGACACAGAAGCAAGACAGGTACAAGGATACACAAACTATAGCAATGCTTTTTGGCTGTGTTACATTATGTACATAACTTTACAGACATACATACACCAGTTAATCAATCATCTCCAGTCAGAAATGTCAGGGTATCTTAACTGATATTGTACCATGGTACTGTGCTCAGGCAATTCCTTTTCACTCATAACTTTTCGTCTTGAGCCCATATTAAATTCCATTTATCACAATAGGTGTCAGTAGCTATACCATTTTCAGTAGCATCTTCTAGATAAGAACCCCCCAACGTCTCTCTGCAGCACCATTAGCAGTATTGACTGCTCTATTTTCTCTCAACAGAAAGCCTCTCACAGATACCGTATTGTGGAAAAGGCATCCTCAGCAGTACTAAATGTCTTTTGAGCAATGTTTGAAGGAGATGAGATTAAATACTCAGCAAGAGTTATGGACAAGGCTCTACCCCATTTTCATTTAGGGGCTTTGATCATTAAGGGGACGTGCTTTTCCTTGTCGGTGATGTTTTACTGTCATTTAAGTGGGCTCCTGCCCTACAAAGAGATGGAAAGTTATTTATACTTTGGTTGAAAAAACTTTCCAACTATTCTTCATTCAGCTCTCAGTGACACAGTAACTGACAGAAGCAGTGAGGTGATCAGAGGATGTATGGAGTGGACAGCTGATTTTTCATCAGTCATTTATCTTCTCCCCTTTTGACACTGCATGCTGGGACACAGGGTACTCAATTGGTGCCCAAGGGATTATCTCAGATCATCACTTAGAAGTAATGAAGGAATACTATTATTCTTCTACTGCAACTGTAAGAAATGTTAGCAAGTGCCGAGGCGTATAGTCTAGCTGTTAGAGCAAAGGACAAGGGGCAGCTGTTCTTTGCTTTATAGCTGCTTGGGTGATTATCTCAGCTGAGCCATATTAAAGGACGTAGGAGTGGAATGGTGGGCAGAGGTGGAAATCAGAACATCTGTTTGTTCTTAAGTGGCCTCTTATTCATCCTGCTGGTCTGCCAGGAACGTTAAAGGAAAATAATGGCATTTGATACATCATAGGAGCAATTACCTGAAGCTTTTTGCTCTTGGAAGTCACTTCATACTGCTATTAGTGCGTCTTCTTGGGTAACTTAGCACCTCCGTAGACTATGTGACAGAATATGCCTTTCTAGTCCCTTCCTCTACACTTATTTTAGTCATGAAAAGGTTCTGTTGCACTGAAATGACATCTGTATTGCTGCAATCAGGGAGAGAAAATGCGTATGATATATCCTGACTTCAATGCCCAAGAAGCTGACAGGCAGATGTTGCTTTTTGACCTCTGTGAGCATATCTCCATTAACAGAAAGAAAGCAAAACTGGTCTCAAAACAGACAGTGACAGAAACTGAGGAGGCAGTGGGAAACTGAAGAAGTGTTTCTGGCTGTTATGAAGTCATTATTCCTGTCTTGCACTGCTAAAACTGCAGTTTTGGGATCACATCTCTTCAAGTTTTTGCTAGATTTGTGGCCAAATATCTCACTCATGCTATTATGGCATTTTTCACACCCAGGTAAAAACAAGAAGCTTGAGCAAATAGAATATGCAATTTAACTGTTACAAATGCTTTGTTTACTTTCAAAACTAGGTAGGACTGCTTCTTCATAAAAACAGATTCATCCCGCTCCATTTAATAAATGATTAAACTATTATCTTCTCATGTATGGCTATTCTCTAAGTCAAAGGAATGCTTTTTCCATTTCAAACAGGTGTAACTCTACAGAAAGTGGGAAGTAACATGAAAGTTTCAGGGAAGCAGCAGGGAACAGTCCCATACATTCCCACTTGGAAGAGTCCTAAAAAGAAGCATACCGGAAGAAAAATCTTTGAGGTTTTTTTTTTGTTAATGATCCTGAGTACCAGGTTGTTCTATTCAGCAAATGGCTACATGCTACAAGCAGGTACAATGCAACAAGCATTTGGCTCTTAGCAAGTGTTATGCTTATGTTCATTTTCTAGAGATAGTAAAGTATGTAAATTTAGATACGAACATTAGATGAGTCCCATTGGCACCTGACAAAATAAAAGTAGAGCTCTGCCAGGGTTTTCATACCCTTCCCTGCCACTATCTCCAGTTTTTGCATTATATCTCTCCTGACTTCATGGAAAATTGACTGTATTGGGTACAAAGAAAAATGCAAAAGAATGCCCTAAGAATACACACAGTGCATTTTTGCCATATCCATATGATGACCTGTGTACCTTTTGAAGCTTGGAGTTTCATGAGTGCAGCACGGTTATAACAGTTATCACCAGCAGCTAGATGACATTTTTTGAGTGACACACGTTTGACAGTTGCTTTATGCACACATTTGCTTTCAGAGAGACAAATTTTCAGATCAGGCACAATTGCATCAACTCAGACTACAGCTGAGGACAAGCCTAGCTTGCTGTGCTTCACAGCCACCTGTTGAACTGCAGCGCTGTGCCGTTAGGGATCCATGTTCCCTGTGCTTGCGAAAGTTCAGCTGTACTTAGCTTTGAGCATCATGCCCTAAGCACTGGCCCACCATCCCTGCCAATGTGAGTTTGCACGTGAAATGACCTTAGAGAGCGATCTGAAAAGCTTGTTAACTCAGCAGCTAGTTTATAAGCCTTAACTGAGCCTGAAAATTCCTCCTCACTCCCAGCTTCACCTTACGCCTCTCAAAAATAAATTGTAAGTAATGAAGAGCAAGAGAGAGAGACATACCATGCACACTCCTCTTGTGTTTGTTCTGGGTTTCCCTCCTTCCTGTCCTCTCTCATCCTCTCTTCATGCTCTCTGAAATATGTGACTGGAAAGGTCAAATATTATCTACTTCCTCAGATTGTTGGATGCTGTTTAAAAAGTTTCTTCCCGAAGCTCTGTAAAAATTCAGCCCCTTTCACTTTTTTTTTTTTTAAATTTCTTGTGAAACTCAAATGACACTCAGGAAAGGGAGAAAATACACTGAATGAATTTAAAAGTACACTGCAATATTTCTTGCTCCATGAAAAGGCAATCTCCCTCAGCACACTGGAAAATATCCAAACTAATAACTGTAATTAAGAGCTAGAGTAATCACATCCCATGCAACTGCAGCATGTGACCCCTTGTAAGCATAAATATTTTCCTTCTGGCACCCACTGAAAGAGAGAAATATTATCTCACTTGCATAGGAAGCTCAGAGAGGCTGAGCCACTTGACTAGAGCCCTGAGGACAACCATGGTAGGTAGCCCTGTGGATCAGCTACCAGTCTTGGGGGGGGTGGGGGGAGGGCCTGCTGGGCCACAGCAACCCATGGCGGCCTGTCAGGCAGGAGGCAGAGGCCTACCTTCTGCGGGGGGTGGCAGAGGACCAGCAGCAGCTCCTGGTGGGCTGGGCTGGATGGGTAGGACAGAGCTGCCGAGGAACCCACAGAGGTGGTGGGTGACACCGTCCCTGGTCAGAGTGGGAGGGCTGCCCACAGGGCCTCACTGGGGCCACCACCCTCCTTCTGGCTGAAGGGTACAGCTCTGGCCCTGCCTCCCCTTACAGTGTCCCCAGTGCCCTCCAATGACCCAGTGGGAGCCATCAGAGATGGCACAGGTTGCAGGTGTCACCAGAGGGTGTCACACCTGACAGGCCCCAGGGGCGTTTCCCTCTTCCCAGAAGGAGGGCCCCCTCCCCAGGCATGACAGGGAGAGCCAGCCATCCCCTCTTCCCTCCTTTGGCCTTTGTGTGTACCGGGGTGCTGCCAAAGCCCTGCTGTCCCTCACTTGCAGCTTACTGTGCAGCATACGTGGCTGAAAGGTGCATGGGCCCCCCCGACCCCCCCCCCCGCCAGCCCTTCTTCTTGCAACTGCAACACACAGCACCACAGGGTCTGGCCTCCTCCATAATCCAGAATAACTGGGACAATGCCCACACACGGTCCTTCCTCAGGGCACCTCATGCCCATGGGGATATAGACACTGATATTAGAGAAAGCAGGTGGATTATGAGCACCCAAAGATAGTGAAGATCAAAAGAAAACTATTTTTCCCTTTAAAAACCAGACACCTGCCTGTTTCATAGTCTGACCAAGCATAGGGCGTTTTATGCACCAATGCCACAGTACGAGGGCAGTTGTGGAAAACAGCCTTTTGTAGGGCTGCTGAAGGACAGGAGAAATTCAGCAACAAATCAAACTATTCATTTAAAACAGTTACAGTCTGTGAAATTATGCTTTATCCTTCTTACACATTTCACTTAACTGAAAAACAGTCAGTCCAGACAAAGTTCAGCCATATAAACGTAAGTACACAGAGGGTTCAGCCGTGTAAATATAAGCCAACCAAGCTCCCAATTAAGCCACTGCGAGTGAGTCAAGGGGTGAGAAGCCAAATGAACAGAGGAACTGACTAAACAAGTGAAGCAATAGCTGGTGCCCAGTCCTGTGCTCAGCGCTCTCATAGTGCAAAACAAAATGAAGTTACATGGGATGTAATGAAATGCGACAACACCTCACCCTGCTTTTTGTGAATTTGAATGTATCAGCTTTATACTTAAAAAAAAAAAAAGATGTGTCATTTATCTAGCTTGTTGACCTTCATACATGATCTGTTTATGACATTCTTCCCACTATCATTGTGAAATGTTTTTATTTTTTACGTTCAACTATTTTGAATATTATTATTTTTTCAGAAATAAGTATACTGAAAAAAATGTTAATAAAGAGCATAGCTACAAGTCTCTAATGCAAAAGGTAGACTTCTTTAAGCCTTTGCCTCCATACAGATCTATAATTTTGTTTGGAGGTCCCTTTCCCACATCTTCATATCAATAAACTACTTAGAAAAATACATGGTCTGGTTTCTATTTTTTTAAAAAAATGCATGTTCTGGACTAACGCTAATGATTAAATGGAGTGGGGACAGATCTACATGTAATCTGTTGACCTACATCATGATGAATCAACTTGTAGATGCTGATCTACATGATGATATACATTATTTGGACTGTGACAAGAGTCTGCACTCTTGCAATGAAGTTCATGTTGGATTTACCACAAGTATTGCACCTTTCATTCCACAGGGCAAAAAAGTTTTTTTTCCTGATGTTTTATGTATTTCTCTGTAAGAAGTAGCAACGGAGCACACAGCAAACACAAAGCGCTTTGCCGTTCTTAAGCCCAATTCTTCCTAGGTACACGAAACACAGGATTGATTGCTCACACTCTTAACTGGTTTTGTGACAACACAAATTACCTCTGTGCTGCTTCTGACTATGTGTTGTGGAAAGATATTGCAGTACTGAGAATATCTTTATGGGAAGCTGCATATTCACCTTTGCACTATCCTGATTTAACAGTGCATTTGATACAAGGACCTGGAATAGCTTCTTCATTTTCTGGTCTGGAATTTTCCCAGGTCTTCTGTACTGTATCGATGCAAAACTAAACTGCTGGGGCATTCTTGAGGTAGGATAGTTTCCTCCAAGAAAAATAGTATTCCAGTCTATGGTAATTTCAAATCTTCAGTCTCTTTCGTTTACTGGAGTTACAGCTGTGGAACGTGCTGCTGTGGGTGTTGTTTCATACCTCTTCACTTGTCTCAAAGGAAGAGGGGTTAATACTATTTGCTTCAAACTTGGCACAGACTCAGTTGAGGGAGCAGTCTCTGAACAGAAATTGTGCTTGCAGTGTCTATGCTATTTGGAAAATTTCAAATGAATAAAACAATACTAAATTAGAAGTTTTTTTGAGAAAAATCTATAACTAGAGGGACATCTCTAATGACCTGTCTTGTCTACTAAGATGCCTCTGGAGAGTTGGTTTAGACCAAGACTTTTGGAAATTCAAGGAAACCATTTCCCACAGGACAAACCGATGCAGAGAAATACAGTTGGTAGTCCATTCTTTAGCTCACAAAAGAAAAAGTTTCAGAAAAATAGACCTTATCCCTAAGGAGATAAGAAGTCAAAGATGATTAGGTTTGTGCTTTTCTTGTAAAAGCAAAAACTTCATCTTGGTAACCTTTGGAGCAACAGACTTATGCAGTCGTATGCTGGAGCGTATTAACATGCAGAAAGCATTCAAGGAAATATAAGCCTGTTTCCTCTATTGACATATATAGAAGTATAAAAGAGTGCCACGCAGAGTCTTCGTAAGATATGTGCCCTGATTTCTCAGAGCTTAACCAAGAATACATATCAAGTGTAGCCTCAGAATGATAAATTGTGGCAAAAGGTGAATATAATTTTACTCCTTACAAATGAAAATCAACGATTTACAGTGTTATGCTTTGTATATAGAGCTAAGACATCTCTGATCAATCATCCAAAATAAAAGTATCACTTTGGAATGGCTGGAGACAGACCTGCTGGAAATTTTGGAAAAACTTTTCAAAACAGAGGTTCACCAGATTAGGCACCTATTAACAGACCTAGGCCTACACGGGAAGCTAGAATTTCAGGAGCACTGAAAGCCCCAAGCCCCTACAACAAAATGACTGGTAATGAAATTATGAGACAAACATTTGGCAGCCAGAGGTCAATACTTTGGTGCTTAAGGAGCTACTCTGACTAGGTCCTCAGTTTTTCATGAAAGTCCATTTTTTTTTAATATATAAAAACTGCCTGTTGTCTTTTTATATTTTGGTCATTTACTTTCCAATATGATGGTACACAACTGCAAACAGTTTGGGAAGAATATAGGCAGAGAGGACTTAATAAACTAGCTCCAAGTTTATAAGCTCATAAATATGTTACAAAGAATAGACCAAATGAACTCAAATCATAACATTTGAAAAACTTGAATTTTAACATAGTTTGAAACATTTGCTGACTTCTTCACTTCCTACTTTCATTCCCTTATTTGGATTCTATTTATTAGCATTGTATGATGCAAATAGAGGGGTAGAACTGTTCAAAGCTGAGCTTTTTTAACCAAATACAAGGCCAATATTATATACTTGGAGTATATAAAAGTTACAGCAAGAAAAGCCAGTCTGTTGAGATGCTATGCTGAGCTTGGGAAGCAAGTTACACTGAGGTAGCACCGTTGCTTAATGACAAAGGCAACGTAATTCAAGGCAGCTTACCCCTCACCAAAAAAGAATAAGCAATAACTTTCCTGACACCAGTCCTACAAGTTCTGATTCCTTTAAAACTGCTCCACTTTAAGACAGCTTTCAGGAGAGGAAAACCCAAGGCTTCACAGGTGTTTGAGTCACCAGCCTACCAGGTACTCACAGCTCCATCAGCTTCCATGCTAGCCTAGGAAGAGTCTTACACTTGGGAGTGCACAGTAAGGTGCATTAACTATGCCTCCCCTTCTGCCTTATAAAATGGAATAGGCTAGCCAGAACTAGATATGCTTTATCTAAATGTGTTGCACAGCTTTGAAGTGTATAATTAAATTTCATTTTGGAGGTGGGGGTAAGAGGAGCATCAAATATGTTAGCTCATTAACTGTAAGTTAAGACAAATGAAAAAAAAAAAACAAACCCCATGATTTCCCCTCCATGGACCCTTCCCAGAACTGTGAGATTTAGTATATCAAGATTTAACATCTCTGTTAGAAAAAGGAGCTCAGAAAGATATGGCAGAACATATGGCATGAAGAAGGTGCTAAACGGCAGAATTTGAAAATTATGTGCAAGATGTTCCATAAATATTCCAACCCCAAACACAAGCTGTTTTTCAGTAAATTCTTGATGGAAGTATACGCACACAATAAAATGATACATTTCTTAGTTCACAAACGGCCTGTTCTAGTGTCACTCTGAATGGTGTGATGTAGAATTCCTCTCCTGTGTGTACGACGAGCTCAGAATCAGGCAGTCACTGGCTTGGCCTGACAATGTCATTGTTTCCACTGTACTGAACAACAGTGGACAATATTCAGTGATGACAATAGCTTTCATAGAGTGCATTGCCCAAAGCATGAGCTCTCAAGAAGAGCGAAATCAATGTATTTCACAACCTATATTGCTCCAGCATACAGGACTTCTGGACACATTTCAGCTGAAGCCTGGATGCATCTTTCCAAATGAAGTCAACAGGAGACACTGATGAAAACCACCCTGTTAAGGTTTTACTTCAGGTAGCAAATGACTTCTGTGTAGCTGCATTTTAGTTGATGTCAGTTGACTGGAGTTTCTTACTAGACATTTTAATAATATAATCACAGGCAATTAACAACAACAGACAGGAATCTATTTAAAATATAAGACTATCCAAGCTCTTACTGCTGAAAGCCACTGAGGAGATCAGTTGACATATGAAGTACTGCAGAATGCTAATGAGAAAGGAAACTTAAAGAAAGTCCTTTGACACGCACTGTTAATTCTCATGTAATTTGCCACAAAACTATCTACTGTCCACACAAATGAGACGTAATCTTAAATTTCTATCTATCAAAAGCAATTTCCTTTCTTTGAGTGAAGTGAAAACAGAAGGATATGGCTGAAAGCTTCAGAAACTGAAATCTCATCACAAAAACAGATATTTAAGTTAGTTTAGCCAGGTTTGTGATTCAAGAGAACATTTTCCCAGAGTTCTCTCATTTGGGTCTGCTTTCGGGTGGTACTCAACACACACAGCTCATAAAATTTAGCACAGTAGGTAACATAGCATTTTATTGTCAATGTTTAGTTTCACCTCCAAGGCATCTCTTAAATACTAATCTTTGAGGGACTCATATGCTTTCATCTGCATGAGCCTCCAGCTGGTAGCCCTGCAGTAAAGCCACAGCCTTCCTGTTTCATGACTCTTCAAACCCTTTTGTGCATTGGAGAGATGCTGACAGAAAAAAAAAAAAAAAAAAAAAAAAAGAGTTGCACAAAGGTGTCTTGACAAGGACTCAGACAACCAAGGCCATGATGTGCCTCTGAACTGCCTCTCCTCAATGTCTCATTAAGCATGGATGCTTTTCCTTTGGGGAAAACAACACAGTATACTGGCATAATCTTTTCAGTTCCTGCTATAACCTAGCTCTCAAACACATCACCTAGATTCTTTCTTTTTTTTAAAAGGAAAGGATGCCTTGGGAGACCAACTGTCTTTATGTACAACTGTTCTGCTTAGAAGCAAAGGGCCATATTTACTATTACTGGCTTACAATATTGCAAATGCTGTTGTGAGCCCTGGAGAAAAGAAACCATGCATGGAGACTGGGAGTAAAATGAACCAATGTAGATAGCAAAAGAGCGGCAACAGGGGGCAAAAGTAGACAGAGATGCAGCCAAAAGATGACCTTCAAAAAAAACAGATGCTAGTGCATAAATACTCATTTTGCAGAGTGCGCCTTCTGCCAGCAAAGACAACTCCTTACAGGAACTGCAGGTGCTGCAGGACAAACCCTGAAACCACCAGGTTCTCTCTGCACAATGAGAATCATCCATGTTGGTACAGGGGGTTCAACTGGTAGGTTGCATCAGTGCCCTGGACTGGAGGCACTTGGTCCTGGGTCTTAGCGTTCAATCCTTGTTTGCACAAGCATTACAACATAAAAATCCTTCCACAAGCCACCTGAGACCTATCTTGAGACCAGGTGGATACTTTACTCCTGCCACTCCTATTGAAAGACTGTTTAAGGACTCACTTCACTTATGGTTAGATAACTCCCCTTCGCTTTTAACCTTAATGTAATCACACGTGATTTATACATGCTTCTTCTCCCCCTCTTACGCAGTACTGTATTTACTTAGGGTGATCAATCTCCTCTCATCCTTCATCAGATTAGCCAGGTCAATAATAATAGATTTCCGTTCCCCACATTATTCGAGTAGCTCCCACTTGGTCGAGGTTTATTTAATCTTACCTAGCTACACAATATTCTCTACAAAATATTCTAGATGAGGCCTCAGCTGAGTCTCACACAACAAAATTACTATTTCCCCTCTGTTGACAGTATCTCGCCTGAAATCGCCCCTGCTTTTACCCTTTTCCCTGCTCCCTCACGGTTGTGCTACATAGTCATCCCATGATCAAACAGGCCTGTTTCTCTCTCCTCATGTTGCTTTTTACCCAGCTGATGGCAATCCTGTTGACAGCAGAAGGTTTTGTTCTGAATCTGAATGTGTCTAACCCTACATACTACATACTACATATTAATCTCATCCTATTTCTTTTCTTATCCTTAAGGTTATCCAATTCTTGGAGTGTGACACTCCAGTCCTACACTGCATTGATGGCCTGTCCTTGGGCTGCACCATCACTACAGTCTATTTGCTCCTTCCTCATTTTGTGCCACGTTTATTTACTAAAATATTAAACAAGATTGCTTTTGAGACTTATCCTTAAACAACACTGGTAATAGCACCCTTCCAGCTTAAATGCTTCCCTCAGTAGTCACCTTCCTACTAAACCAGATACTTTACCGCTGTACAGTTCTTACACAAGTCCACATCTTCCTCAGCTGAATACTTAATTTCATATTGTGTACCCTGTCAAATGCTGTACTGTGGGTTAAGCAACACTTGCTGAATTTCCTTTGCCTAAAAAGCAGGTATCTCACAAAAAAAAAAAAAAAAAAAAGAACATAAACATCTATGTTATTATGCTATGATCATCCTTATGTGTTTATCTGTATATACTCTATTATTCTTCCATTCAAAATGTGTACAAGCCATATGCACAAATGCGCGTAGTTAGACAGGCCTGCAGCTTTTTGGATTGCTTTTCCCATGCCACTCAATGCCTAAATATTGGCAATGCATTTGCTGTTCTCTATTCATAAAAGCCGACTATGACTTGATTCCACTGTAGAAAATCCTTGTGCTGGACATCCCTTTTCGTATGCCAGTCCCTTCAGGTAGCTAAGACGAAGAGTCCTGGAGTGAACTGAGATCACAAAGTTTATTTTTAGTATTTTTGTTGTGGAAATTTCCATTCCCTTCTTCCCATCAGCCATCTCCTCTATCCTTTTCTTCTTTCTCCCTCCCCCAAATTCAACTTCAAAGAAAATAAATATTTAAAATGGAAAAGGAGATAGTCTCTAATTCTATCCCCATCCTCAGTGCACTGTGTTTCCATTTTTTTCTTGTTCTTTTTATTTGCATGGTTGAAAAAATCTTTCACAATTTGCTTAAATTTCCTTTACAAGATTTATCTCAGCTTGACTTTTGGCAGTTATCATTTTACCCCTGCACTTCCTGACCTCCCAAACGCAGCTTTAACACTAGTTCTGACATATGTTCTCACTATGTTCTTACATATGGGTAATTCCTCTCTTCATCTAAATTCCTTCCTTAATAGATGCTAAAACTGATTGAATTCTAAAACCTCAGAGAAGGAGTCATGAATATTTTCATAAATAAAAGCACCACATTCAGATCATTACTATTTATGAAATCATGTTATTTGGTACTGAGAAACATATGCTGATCAATAAATAAGAATGTTAGCAATTCTTAAAACATAGAGAAATAGCAATATTGTGAATGAAAAAATATATAAACGACCTTTTTTCCTGAAAATTGAAATTCTACTATTTTCAGATGTACATTCAGAAGTACAGTTACCATACCTTCAAGTAAAAAAACAAAACAAAACAAAAAACCCCAAAAAAACAGAACCCACAACTGCATCCAATAAGGATTTTTAATCATGCATTGTATCAGTAGTTTAAAATACAAAGCTTCCAAAGTAGAGATCAGGAAATGGGGCACATTTGAACCACTTACAACATAGATACTGAACTTGAATTAAGCCCTTAAATGATAGAATGAGCAAGGAAAGGGTATAAATAAAACTAGAGTTTGAAATATATTGGCGAACATGCTGAGTAGATTAGGCTAGAGATTAATATGGTAATCTGTGAGATTTTTCTATTATGTTTTCTTCAGGAAGTGGTAGAGTGCCTAGTCTAAGACGATCTACTTTTTCTTATCAACACAGTCTATGCTTCAAAAAATAATCAGGGGAATGAATCCTGACTAACCTTAGTCTTTTTTTCCTCTCTCTCTCTGGTGACTGTAGCTTTATGCAGCTTTCCAGTAAGTCAGTGGCAGTCGTTCCTGTCTTAGGCAGAGGCTAATGTTGTGCAGTTGCCGGTTGATTAGAACAAAGGCTACAAATCACATAATCTCTGCCTCATACCTGCACCCTGACCACTCACTAAGCAGTGAAGTTCAACAGTTAGAGGGGAGGTGGAAAATAGAAGCTGGCAAGAGGCTGTGCTTATCATGAAACATGGTAAGGGGAAAGAGTGAGTAGTGCAACAACAACTTAGGAAATTGATTTGAAACAGAAGCTGCTCCCTTCAATGAGGAAATGATTAAGCATTAAACAGTTGCCTTAGTAACTAATGTATTGCGCTTTCCCTCCTTTCACTTTGAACATAACCATCTCTGAACTCAGTTTTTCATCACCTTTTCTGCTTGCATAACTGGTCTTCTTCAACTGTCAGACAGCCAAGTAGCTTGCAGTGAAATGTAAGTCTATTTACTTTTTATGAACTGCCCTAAAATGCAAAATGGATTCCAGGACCTGCTCCTCAGCTTTTGTCAATGACAACTTACATTAGATGTTGATCTTTCTTTCCAGGCTTTGAGCAGGTAAGGAAGGTATTATATCTAAGCAGACAAGTATATTTCTGATAGAAACAGAAGCATCAGGTGTCATGTATTCATCAGGTCTATATATGTGCAGCAGACTTTCCGAACATCACTTCTTGAAAAACACACTATCCAAGATTAATAAACTGTGTGTTTCTCTTGATGTTTATCTGGTCCTATGTAGAAGGTCCAAAATTACTGCAAATGAGCAACCAAACAACTTTAACGAAGAAGGAAGACTGAATGTTTAAGTCTGTATCTTCTTTCTAACCTCTGCAACTGGGCTTGATGCACAGTTGGGGAAAATAAAGAAAGGAGTTATGTTCCTGGCTCTTAACTCTTGACATAAACTTTGGATGGAGCTGGGACAGTGATGTTTTCTTGGGTCAGAAAGTATTCCTATATATCCAGTTTATATCTAGCCAGAGAGAATAAACCTACAAATATCTCAGTGACAACATTATAGAGCAAAATGCTATAAAGCTACCACTACATAAATGATCTATCTATTTACTTGTAAGTTCCAGGAGAAAATAATCAGAATATCCATACTTTTCCAATACTGCTCCATCATCTGTAGGATGGATAGAATTTAGGTATACTGATTATGTCTTCTCAGATCCTTGAAAAATATAAAACCACGTTTTCCCTAGTCTTCCTTTTGCTGCTGATGTACTTGAAGAAGGCCTTCTTGTTGTCTTTGATGTCCCTTGCCAGATTTAATTCCAAGCAGGGCTTGACCTTCCTTGTCGCCTCCCTGCATACTCTGACAACGTTCCTATATTCCTCCCCAGTAGCCTGTCCCTTTTTCCACTTTCCATAGACTACCTTCTTCCATTTCAGTTTTGTCAGCATCTCTTTGCTCATCCAAGCAGGTCTCCTGCCCCCTTTGCTTGATTTGTTACTCATAGGGATGTACCAATCTTGAGCTTGGAGGAAGTGATGTTTGAATATTGACCAGCTCTCATGGACCACCCCCCACGCCCTCTAGAGTCCTAACCCATGGGATACCCCCAAGGAGGTTCTTGAAGAGGCCAGAGTCAGCTCTCCTGAAGTCCAGGGTTGTGGTCCTACTTATTGCCCTGCTTCCTCCACGCAGAATCCTGAACTCCACCCTCTCATGGTCGCTACAGCCCAGGCTACCCCCAACTTTCACATCTTCAACCAGATCTTTGTTATTTGTTAACACAAGGTCTAGCGGCGCACCTCTCTGCGCTGGCTCCTCCACCACCTGTGTCAAAAAGTTATCGTCAATGCTCTGTAGGAACCTCTTGGACTGTGGGTGCCTAGCTATGTTGTCTTTCCAGCAGATACCGGGGTGATTGAAGTCCCCCATGAGAACTAGGGCCTGCGATCGTGAGGCTACTTCTAGCTGTCTGTAGACGGCCTCATCTACTTCCTCTTCCTGATCAGGTGGCCTATAGTAAACCCCCACAACAGTGTCACCCGTGTTAGCCTGCCCCTTAATTCTTACCCCTAGGCTCTCCACTCGTTCTTCATCCTTCCCTAGGCTCAGCTCGATACATTCCAGTTGCTCTCTCACATAAAGGGCAACTCCACCTCCTTGCCTTGCTGACCTGTCCTTCCTAAAAAGTACGTAGCCATCCATGACAGCCTTCCAGTCATGAGAGCTATCCCACCATGTCTCTGTAACTGCAATGAGATCATGGCCCTGCAACCTCACATAGATCTCCAGTTCTTCCTGTTTATTCCCCATGCTGCATGCATTGGTATACAAGCATTTCAGAGAGGTAGCCAAGCATGCAGGTTTCCCAGGAGAGGCACAAGAGGATCCGTGATATCTATACATACCCTTGAGGTGGTTGGCCTTCTTGTTCCTATCTTGGGAGGCAGCTAAGGAACCTTTCTCCCTGCTCTGATTGTCCTGGCTTAGTCCCCCAATAGAGGCAATGGCATGAGCATTACCGCTCTGGACCCCTCTCCCTAACTCCTTCAGTTTAAAGCCCGCCTCACCAAGTTGGCCAGCCTGCTGCCAAAGATTGCCTTGCCTCTTTTAGGCAGGTGAATCCCATCCCTCCCTAACAGGTTATAGTTGTCAAAGAGTGTCCCGTTGTCATAAAAGTCAAAACCCTCACGACAGCACCAACCACGAAGCCAAGAGGTGATTTCCATTATACGTCTATTTATGGTTGCCCCCTTTCCTCTGATGGGTAAAATGGAGGAAAAGATAAGTTGGGCACCAATATTCTTCACTTGCACCCCCACGGCTTTGTAGTCTTCCTTGATCCTACCCAGGTTCCAGCTCATGGTGTCATTCATGCCCACATGAAAGAGAAGCAGAGGATAGTAGTCTGATCTCTTAACAAGTTGTGGCACCCTCTCAGCAATATCTCACACCTTAGCACCTGGAAGGCAGCATACCTCTTGTGATTCTCTGTCATGTCAGCAGGTGGGCCCCTCAGTGCCCCTCAACAGAGAGTCACCCACCACGAGCACTCGTCTCTTTTTACAGTATCCACTGTCTGCTGCTGGTACAGTTACACGTTGTGGATCTTGCTCGTGGGTATCTATAGCTGTTAAAGCTTCATATCTGTTTTTGGTTGCAATACTGGAGGGTGGAGACTGAGAAGGAGTCTTGCTTTTGTGGGTCACCAGGGTTCAAAGAGCCTCTTTCTTAGTGGTGTCTTCTAAGGGGGCACGGTGCTGATACCACCTATCTATCTCTGCCTCAGCTCCTCTAATACTGCGCAGCCTTCTAACTGTTTCCTTCAACTCAGCCACTTCACGTAAGTGGTAAGCAGATACGTACCTTTTCACCAGGGGAAGGGTAAATTTGTATGGTTATAACTGCTATTGCTATATTCAGTCAAGTATGTCCAGCGACATGGAGCAAAAAGAGGTAAAGCTAAAAGGAGAAAACTCATAATTTGAGAAAAAAATTCTCCCCATGCCTAGATGCAGGGCAGATCTGATGCCTTGAGTAAGAGAGGGGAAAGAGGCCACAGACACTTGTCTGAGTCAGAAGCAGAACACTGCAGTTACAGTCCAATGATCTTTTCCATGAGGAAAATCCATTGCTCTTAAATTGATGTTCTGGGGACAGCAAATTGATTCATTAGGTTTTTCTAATGTTTCAGTAAGAAAATACCTATCAATCTTTAACACCATTCATAGCCCTAGAGATATACGGTAGAATATATCATATGTTCTGGCATACAAGACACCCGTGTACAAGCCACAACCTTCAAGAGGAGAATTACCATTAAGAAATTTCTCCATCTAAAACTGCCAACATTTGTGCTACACCCAGTGGCGGTAGAAGAAGCAGCTCAAGCAACAGTGGCAGATACCGCAGAAGGAGCATCAGAGAATACAAATTTGCCTGCATCTGATTTTCTTATCTTTTTTTTTTTTTTTTCTTCCTTCTTTAGGTAGTCTCCATGTGTTTGATGTACCTCAATGTTAGACCCTTATTTGGAAAAAAAAAAAAGAAAAGCCAAACAGGAAATAAATTACACACTCTGACATGCAGCTAGAATGGCACTGAACACCACAGACCCATTCTGGAGAGGTTAAGACTCAATTGTTTAAGCAGAGAGCTCATGTAAAGCTGACAGCACTGAAAAATGGCAAAAAATTTACCTCTTATGTGAATTAAGATTAATTGTAATGCCTAGCTGACAGACTATTAGTCAGAAGCAGTTGAAAAGAAAAATCACATCCATTTTTTTTTGTGTTAAAACCATTACCTTAAAATAGTTCATAATTGGTTTTAGTCTGATGGTGAAAGCAGGGCTGCCATTTTTTTTAATGGACAGTGTAATTCCAGCAAGAATACTTCCAGACAGGGCTAGACTCTGAGAGAGAGACAAGATGAGTTTCTCTGCTAGACAGTTACTCAGCCATTTTGGACAGCTTCATGCATGGAATTCCATTCTTCAATTATCCAAAATTCATTAGAGTTAAAAATTGGTGATCACCAGAAACAAAATCAGAAGAGCGGCAGCCTGACATAAGATCAGCATTGGGAAAAAAAGACTGCTCAAACACTAGTGAATGGGCTCAATAGCTTTCAACTAATGTTACTTGCAAAGAAGAATATGTAACAATTCCACACACTATGAAAATTAATTTTCCTACATGGCTGGTGGGTAAAGTTTCATATTATGAATCAGTGGCATTTCATCCATCTATTTGTACTTCATGAGAAAATGATATCTTGGATTTCACATAAACTCATTGAAATTAAGGGAGTATAGCCTGAATTAAGCCTGCAGGATCAGGATTTATTAACATGAAGAGGTTGTAAGATTTGTTTCATGAAAGATTTTGATATTTTGCTACCTCACTTATTTCAGGACAGGAATGAAGTTCGAGTGTTTCAAAATTGTCAAAGGAAAATGTCCAAAGACTAAATTATTCAGAGTCAATTGAGTTCTACATTATTATACTGTAGTATGATCTAGAAATAGAATACAAATTCCAAAGTAATTTCTGGTGAAAAAAAAAAAAATCTAAACAGAGTCCTTATTATGAGAACACTGCATTATGGTCATGTGTACCCAACTCAGTAAATTTATCCATTCTCATTAGAAGTGGTATTTTTGATGGAGTTTTGTCCCAACAGGTTTTCTGAGCCAGCCTCTGTTATTACATATTTACAGAAAGACAAAAAAATGAAGACTGAATAGGTTTTGAGTGGTGGAATGCCAGTGCTTTTTGACAGATAGGCAAGCAGTGGAGGAGATATTTGGAACGGTTACTAACAAATAATTAACAAATAACTAGAATTAACAGCTGAGCTAATACAAATGCATATTCACATGAATCTATTTGCACACATTCATAGGCTGTACGTGTGCAAAAGGCAGAAAACCAGCAAGTTAAAGGCTATTTATACAAACACATTAGACTACAAATGAAGTAAGAGGCATTGCAGAGTAACCGTCCCCATCATGAGGAGAAGGTTAAGAAGAAACAACTTTCATTCCCTGTCACTCACAATGATTAAAGCACTTTTCTCTAAAGCAGGCAATGCTGGCTGCCCTCACAGACTCCTGGAATAACAGCTGCTGTAAATAAGACAGGGTGAGATTTTCAGACCCTCAGGGAGGCATGTGCTAGGGAGTAGAAGCAGTAACAGGGTGAATAATACAAATGAAAAAAGATCTGGTAGAGTGGAGTTCTGCCAACAAGCAGGAGCAAGAAAAGATTCCTGACAGTGGGGGTGGGACAGGAACCCAAGCTATCAATAGAAAATGGGAACAAGATATCAGAAGCCAGGAGAGTTGGCTGGAGTTTCTCCAGAACTGACCCAGCATGCCTTGCTCCCCTTACACCTTCTGTAGGTGCTCGGGCAGTAAACATGCCAGCTGGAAAGGCAGAAAAGATTGGAGTCAAGCACGGGGGTATTGATTTAAAGGAGGTTTTGTAGCCATTTTCTTGGATAGCTGCTGTTCAGCTACCTTCCCATGTTGTTCAAGAAAGCTGGCCAGAGTCAGTCAGTGAGAGAGAGCGAGCCGTGCTTCTCCTTTTATTTGTGTTGAAAGAAACTAGCACTGTCCTATGCCTGCAATGTTTTGAAGACCAACTGTTGTAGATTTCCACAGCTCTTTAAAAGGATGAGTCTTTCCAGTGTGCTGTAATTGTTTCTTTTAATTCATCAAACATAGGTACAGGTCCCAAGGACCTGTTATAAGGCTCACACACAAAATAATGCAAAGTGTAATCTATTAATATAACCACCACAACTCTTACCCATGTAATTTCTGCTCTGAACAGCCTAAGGAGATGACAAAGAAAAGCAAGTCTTTCCAAGGCTCATCATTTAACCAGTTGTACATCTCTTTTTTTCTTATTATTTCTTTCCAGTTCCAAAAAAAAAAACCACTCACATATTCTGTTTAGACACAACAAAAAGAAAAAAAAAGTCACTGTCCATTAGGCTAGAATTCCTAATTATCAAGACTGATACCCAATCTAAAATAAGACCTGTAGCTCTGATATACACTGCAAGGTGGATGCAGATAACTGAAGCAATAAAATGGAAGGAGGGATATAAAAGGCTAAGGGAAAAAAACAGTAGTGCCAGTATAACTTTATATTTTTACAAGTGAGGACTGTGTAAGAAGCAATTATTTTTCTCTGCAGTCAAAATCCTAGTGTTGGAGATTACTTCAGTTACAGACTACAGTGTATTTAAAAAAGAAAGGCTTGAAAGCCCACAGGGTATAAAAGCATTCGTATGATTTGAAGAGACATGACAAACGTTCATCAGGATTATTTTCACAAAAACCTAATTTTTTTAAAGCAAAAGCCTCTAATATCTCCCCCATTTCTAAGAAACTGTCTGACCTTCACATCCTCAGCATATGCATTCATCTGATGCTTCAGGACAGGAGGCAAAGGATATTGTAGTCATCTTCAAAGCTACAAGTCTGTGTAGTTTTAATGTACTGTAGAGTCAGATCTCAGACCTGTTCAAACACGATAATCAAAACATCCAAAATACTGAACATAACAAACAACTGTGCCTCTATTGACTGAAGAGTATAACTATATAAAGACTATCTTTATCATTTTGTAAATTAGGCTTCTTAAACATATAAACCTGGGCAAAAATAAATTTTATTACCAGCAACTATAGACTTCACATCACATGGACTTTTACCAACGTTTAAACATAGGTCCTTTGATCCTCATGATGGGTCTTTCTACAGCTTGAATTAAGCTGCAGACTGTAACTTACCCAACTCAGTCAGCCACAAGAATGCAATGTGAAAGAAACTATGTAAGATATAATAGAACCATGCTGTGGACCAGCAATCATGAATTCTGTCTCCTGGTATCAAAAATGAGGCAAAAGCTGGCAGTCAGACAAGACAGGCCAGGCTGGGCCACACCAGGAGAAACACAGTGCCATTCAGTACAATTGGACTTCTCTGTGCCATCGAGAGGCTCGTCAGACATGACTTCCTACTGTTTGCTTGAGAACTTGGGCTTCCTCTTCTCAGGTGACTAGAGAAAGTGCTCTAATCCTTCATGGGCCTGGCAAGCATTAAAGAGGATCATAAATGCACTAAGGGCATAAGAGGTTGCCTAATACACCTCTCTGCCCTCACATAGGACCAAACATAACTCTGCCATTCCTGGAAGTTATTGTTCCAACAGGAGAACCCATACTGGACATCGAATACAGACATCCAATGTGAGGACAACCAACCTCTCCATGGCCATGTTGGTAAGCACTGACTTTCTCTCAGATGTCCTATTCTGGCAGCTTATCCTGTTGCAGGGCAAAATTAATTTGCAGTTGACTTGCCTGGGTAAAGACTACTGAGAAACTGATTGTTATGAGTAACTCAGGTACCATCTTTACATTGTTAAGATCAATAATCCCAGTTGCTCTAGAATCTGTCCACAACCACTTTTCATAACATTCAGCATTTCCAAGACAGATATTTTAAGAAATGTATACATGGTAAGGATGCATTCCACCATATTTCCAGCCTTTTCTCTGCTACCATGCAGTTAGAAACTGCATGCAGTTTCTAATAGCAAGCAGTATGAAATTCAGTACATTTGCAAGAGTACACGCTTACAACATTCCCTCTCCTGTATTTTGCCTTTTACAAGTAGTAGATTACTTCAGCAGAAATCAAGAGGAAAAACAAACCAGATATCTTAACTTTCAACTATGTGCAAGCAGTATGTTTGCTAACTAAAGCAAACCATGGAATATTGCTGTTGTCCCAATAAGAAATTACTGAAGGCCCTCAGTTGTTTTTATGAAAACTAGTCCACCACCAGAATTCTTTTCCTTCTTTAAAACAAAGGAAATTTACTATTTTTCTCCTGACTAACCTGCTGCCAGCTTCTTGGGCAGAAAAAAAGTATCCTGTTCCATGGAAACTAGGCAGCCTTTCACACTGTGAGACAAAGACAAGGTCTACACTGAATGTGAACCAGCTTGTGTCTGTAATCACTGCTGGTTATCTACTGGTCTGTCCATACAGTCTTGGATGATGAACTAGCTGTTCAGCCCTATTCAGGTGCCACTCCCCTGTGCAAGCTAAAAGCCAGTCAATGATGAGACAGAAACAGTCCTGTGGATTTTGAACTGAAACTCATATAACAGGAAGAGCAAAATAAGTCCTCATACTGAGGCAGCCATTCCTAGCATGGTCCAGGTAAAAACCTATGTGTGGCATAACAGACAAGGAAACATGATGAATGCACAAGCAAAACATGAAGGAGAAAGGTTTATAGGTCTGGAAAATCTTCCATCTGCCTTTTCAAGTGGTTCCAGCTTCTCATTCATATTAAAGATAATTCTGAGCTCTGTTTCAATAGCATTGTTAAAACAAATTGCTTTAGGGAGTAGACATCCACTTCCCAACCTCTGCTTGATGCCCTGCGGAGAATAAATAGTGCAATGCTACTGCCAGTTTAGAAGAAGCAGTACCATAAAGGAAATAATGTACACTTTTAATGTCCCAAACATCCTGTTTTTCTGCAGTTATTTATAATTTTTATATAAAGTGGAAAAAATGCCTGTATTTGTGGCTTGCTTTCCTGTGACCTTACCAGGTCCTTCTCATTATAATCACGGAAAAAGTGGTTTAACTACATGCACTGAGTATCAGCTTCTCTGCCTCCACAGAAGAATCTATATTAATACACAGCAGCAAAATGGCAAAGCACAGAATTCTATTTGTCCAAGAGTGTTTGGCTGGAAGAAGGAGCTAGGTTTGATAATCAAACCGTGAGTCTGGCCCTTTACAGGGTGCACACTTCTACATGCCAGCCTCAATATATAACTAAAACTGTTTGGACTGGAAAAGTCTTTCTGTTTGCCCTCTGTACTGCAAACAGTGATGACTAATGGTATGGTTGAATGAAAAATATGGTGCTGATGCAATCACACCTGGAATACTGTGCCCTGTGCCAAGCACTGTCATTACCAATGAGCTATTAGCATATTGTAGGGTACTCAGAAGAAAGGGGAAAGGAGTTGGTGCAATTGTCTTAGAAGGAAGGACTAGGAGAGCTAAGTGGCATTTGGCTAGGCTAGCATGGAATAGGGGCAAGTTTATTGAAAGCCCTCACTTGAACTCCTCACTGTATTTAGAGGACCTTTGCTGGGAGGGTGTCTCAGTGCAGCAATGTCCCAGAGGCATCTGGCCTCCAGAGGCAGAAAGTGGGTGGATCTCATTTCCAGAGGGACCAAGATGCCAACAGAATTTCCCAGCAACAGTGTAAACTGATTTCTTCAATAGCAATGTGAGAGAGAAAACATACCTAAACAAAATATTGAGGGTCTGAACTTAAAGCACATCCTTAAATTATCTAGGTCCAATCACTGGTGAAATCTGCGAGAGCTCAACACCCAAACAACTTAGACTTCGTTTGCCAGTGTGACTGAAACACGTAGAGAATAAATCTAATTGACTTTCATGGGACTTAGATTCTCCAGTGCCCAAATACAAATGGAACAGGAGTTACTTAAAACTTTCCACACTTTCAAAGAGACTACTATCTGCTATTTTGCACAGCAGGGAAGAAAGGCAGAAGTCATACACTATAAGTGCTGTAGCCAAGTGTTCAAATACGGAGTACCTCGGGAAAAAAGGGACCAATTTAAAAATAACTATGAGAAGTTCAATACCAACTACCTTATGGTAACAAGCGTAGAGCAGAAGAGACCAGCTCTATATAAGGCAAGTAGGGATGCTAACAAATGACAATAATTAGGACTGAGAATGAATACAATACACCTGAACTCCAAACAAGAATCAGCCCTACCCATGGTACCTTCAAGTAAAGTTGCACACGCTGTTCATCAGTACAGGGACTGAAGAGGTGCCAGGCTTAGGCTCACTTCAGTCTGTCCCCAGGAGACCCAGCCATGCTTTGACCACATCATTTTGAATAAAACCACGTAGTTCAGCCACACTGGATAAGCTGTCTGAGCATCACCCTGTTTCTGAGCTGTAATAAAGCAAAGGGTTGGCCGATACTGGAATTTAATAGTAGCCTTTTTCCTTTAGGAACTAGTGACAAGCATAAATGTTTAAAGCAATTCAGAAAGAAACTTTTTCTTAACAAGGCATTATTTATGTCTTCAATACCATCATTAAAAACAAAGTACATAGCACCTAGAGCACAAAGCTGGCATAAAAAGTCCCCAAAACCAGGGTAGCTAGAACAAAAACACCCATAAAAAAATCAATGTAGGGGAGGAGCTTTAGCCTGGGTTTTACACAATCCCTCTGTGTCAGGCTGCATGATCTGGCACTGGTGGCATGTCTGTTACATAAATCAATACATATACCATCGTGGAGAACATACCATGAGTGCCAGCTCTCATCATGGGGCGTGCACACTTTGACAGCAGGATGCATAACAGGGTTTGAGGCAGGGCTTCTGTCGTCTCATCTCCTGCCACTGTGTAAGAGGCTGGCTACTATACTCCCTTCAAAATCTGAGATAAAATGAAATTTCAACAATTTTATGATGGCAAGACAGGGCTTGTATTTAAAGACTGTCTCAGCTAATCTGGGACCTCTGATCGCCTTTACATTTACTTCCCTCTCCTCCTATCAGATTTACAAGTTCCCTCACTTGATATTTTCACCAGGTGGAATAAATGAGGCCTCCTTGCATCTCTTTTTCATGTACCACTCAACTCTGACTGACACTCCTTGGGTAGCTCTCTCTTCCACTCCTTCCCCCCAACTTGGCATCCAATCTCAATGATGGCATCTTTATATGCAATATTCTCTTTGTAAGCTTTCAGCTTTAATAACTCACTGGCAGCCAAGGAATTTTCTCAATTTCTTTTTTGAGAGTTCTTTCCTATCATCCACTACAAGATCCTCACCTTTATCATTGTTTTAATTCCTGTTTGCTTGCCACTGGACAGATTCCTACATTCAGTCAGTTAATACTGTGTGGATATCCACAGAGCAGATAATCTTTATTTTTGAAGTGTGTATATATTATGCATAACTCACTCCCCATAATTATACAAAGTGCTCTCATTTCTGGAAATGACTGCTCTTCTGATTCTGTCTGAAAGTAATAAGAGACATTACAACAGGCTACAATGCACTGATAAACTTACAACAAAGCCTCCTCAAATGATTTCTCATTTAAGTTAGTGGGAAACAAGATACGCAGACAAGAGAGGTTTCCTTCACTACAGTGTCCACCAATCTTGTACTCTTAAGAATAAAGGGTTTTGCACTGTTTAGTTTTCTCATCTCCTTTTTCCTATACTTCTTAACCTGCCTCCTCCAATTGCCTCTTGGCACCAGCCTTGACCACTCAGTCACCTATATCTCTTAATCATATCTCATATACCTTTTCCCCTGTTGTCACCATCCTTTATAATGTGATCCATAAGAATATTCTCTTATCTTTCTGCAGTAAAAAAGTCTCCAAGAATTCTTAGAAATCAGTCAGCTGGTAGACTTTTTTTTTTGCTTCAATGTTTTTAAAAATAAATAGCAGAGTTACTAACAGCTGATAGTATCTGTAACTTCTGTCCTCCATAGGCAGGCTGCCTGCCATTAAAAGGTTCAGAAGTAAGGTGTCAAAGCATCCGCGCTCGAGGGCTCACAGATATAGTGCGAGGCCGTGCTTGTAAACACCCGTCTGGGCACAGGCACAGCAAGAGACATTTGGCCACTGGCTTGCACGTGCCACGCTGACATGCCTCCAGGCCTTCTCATGTCGATGCAGCAGCTTGCAGCTCTAAGCCTCTGGCTGTTCACATGCTTGGTGCTCAGGCTTGATGATCTCCTCTAACAGCCTTGTTTCTCTCTTCCAAAGGAAAGGACTGGGATACCTCAATTCCCCAACAAACAGTAATGCTACTGTCCAGAGGGGACAGTGTTGCTAACCTGAAATTGTGACAGCTACAGTCCCTCTTTTACTGCTAAAATAGTTTTGATGCTGCATATATTTGAGACTCTTACTGACAATGCACTCATATCACAACCACCCTGCCAGACATTTTGCCAATGTCAAAAAAGCAAGCAGTCTAGGAGCATTAGTAATTGAATTCCACAAAAAATGGAAATTCTTTCTTTCACCTAGTGACAGGAACTTTCATATAGATCACCCTAGATTTGCACCAGGTAATCCAAATATTAGTTCACAAAGGCTTTTTGTCATCAATCTCTAATCTGATTTAGGACTACAATTGCTGTAAATCCCCAATCCTAACTCAGTGGTAAGAGCATATTATCACCCATTGATTCTGTTCTCTTGCACCCTTGACATGTGAATATATGATCCTGTCCTCTAATGCCACCATCATCCCCATAGTGCTCATGATTCCTCATTCTTTATGCATGCAATCCAGACATATTTACAAACAAATCAAATACAAAGGCACTTTGTTGTGAAAGCTGTGTTTGTCCTGCAACCTGTAGTTTTTCAAGGAAGCACACCATATTGATCAGCCTCTGTCAGGACATATGAATCAAGCCTCATCAATGCCTCAGCACAAAATGTAATGCAACATCACTGTTGTTACAACTTGATGGGATGCTTTATTCAGCCAAGCAATCACATGGAGAATTTTGAAAAATGCCTTGTTGAAGACTACTGAGTAGAAAACCATGGCTTAATGAAACAAATACACCAAATTGCAGTCAGATGCATCTTCAGTCTATTTCTGCTCTCCTCAGTAATTCTACCAATTTATTACCTATGACAATTCACATTAACCTCCTCTTAACCTGGAACTCCTAGAGTAGACACTATTAAATGTGACACAGGAAAGAATCCACAAGGTCATATAAATATCACATGTCTTGTACATTTTTACTTCAGCATGACTTAGCCTCTCGTCTCCCCATTGGTTTCCCTCAATCTGTATATTGGGTTTGCGTGGCAAAGTTTTGGTAGCAGGGGCACTACAGGGGTGGCTTCTGTGAGAAGCTCCTAGAAACTTCCCCTATGTCTGATAGAGCCAATGCCAGCCGGCTCCAAGAGGGACCCACCATTGGCCAAGGCTGAGCCCATCAATGATGGTGGTAGTGCCTCTGTGATAACGTATTTCAGAAGGGAAGGGGGGGGGGCGGAAACACCTGCACAACTGCAGCCGAAGAGAGGAGTGAGAATATGTGAGAGGAACAACTGTTGCAGATACCAAGGTCAGTGAAGAAGGAAGGGGAGGAGTTGCTCCAGGTGTCAGAGCAGAGATTCCCCTGCAGCCCGTGGTGAAGACCACGATGAGGCAAGCTGTCCCCCTGCAGCCCATGGAGGTTAACAGTGAAGCAGATAGTCACCTGCAGCCCATGGTGGACCCCACACCAGAGCAGGTGGATGCATCTGAAGGAGGCTGTGACCCACATGGGAAGTTCATGCTGGAGCAGGCTGCTGGCAGGACCTGTGACCCCCCCATGGAGAGAGGAGCCCACGCTGAAGCAGGTTTGCTGGCAGCACTTGTGACCCCCCATGGGGACTCCATGCTGGAGCAGTCTGTTCCTGAAGGACTGCACCCTGTGGAAAGCACCCACGTTGGAGCAGTTTGTGAAGAACTGCAGCCCATGGGAAGGGCTCACATTGGAGAAGCTGGTGGAGAACTGTCTCCTGTGGAAGGAACCCCACATGGAAGCATGGGAGCATGGGAAGAGTGTGAGGAGTCCTCCCCCTGAGAAGGAAGGAATGGCAGAAACAATCTGTGATGAGCTGACCACAAGCCCCATTCCTTGTCCCCCTGTGCCACTGTGTTGGAGGATGTAGAGAACTTGGGAGTAAAGTTAAGCCCAGGAAGAAGGGATGGGTGAGGGGGGGAAGGTGTTTTAAGATTTAGTTTTTATTTCTCATTACCCTACTCTGATTTGATTGGTAATAAATTAAATTAATTTCCTCAAGTCGAGTCTGTTTTTCCCATGACAATAATTGCTGAGTGATCTCTCCCTGTCCTCATCTCGACCCATGAGCCTTTCATTATATTTTCTCTCTCCTGTCCAGCTGAGGAGGGGAGTGATAGAGAAGCTTTTGGTGGGCACCTGGCATCCAGCCAGGGACAACCCACCACAGTCTGACCAACTTAAAAACAACAAAAAAAAACCCTCTGCGCAACAGTGAACTCTCACACAGCATACTCCAGAGAAGGCAGGAAAATGTCAAAAGAAAGATCAACACATTTGCCTAGAACACCACTTAGAGAACGAAACAGTGAAATATTTGGATAGCAGCTAACACCATACTGCATATAACTGCACCCTTACTATTCCCAGGAAATAAATAGATTTTCTGCAATATTTGTACTGGTATCATATAAACCATTTTTCCTGTAGTACTCATGGATCTTACAGGAGAAGTAAGGTGAAGAGAAAAAAGGACTTGTACCTGAAACCGTCAGCTGAAACTGCGAGAGTTACTGAACAACTACTTGGTTAAAAAGACTTCCCTATCAAACTATTTTCTTTCTAAGTGTTGCTTTCTTTGTTCTCAATATGCACAGATATCACAAATCCCTGAAGAGAAGCAGAAACAAATTAGAAGTCTGTCAGATTTTTTTTATTTTCTTTTGAAAGGCCTCAGACCAGCCAGCTGTGTCCTCATCCACAGAACAGCCCCTTTGCTTCCGTTTCTCTCCAGAGATCCACATGGACTCAAAGCAAAGCAGAAATCCTCCTGCTACATCCTCCTCCCCCGCCATAGAGAAAGGTACTCAACACTTTCAGCCTAGTTTCCCTTTCAGCTTCATTGCTTTACCAGTACGCATTGGCTATTAACCCATTTCCCCTTAACCACAGCTATTTCTGCTGAACCTGCTCTATTTGAATGCTCCAGGCATCCATTTACTCTGAGACCTTAGGATATCCCTTCCGTCCAAATTCCAACTTCTACACACTACCTCCAAGCCAGCAGCAGGCAAAAGGCATAATTCCTGACTCTGGACCATGAAGGGCAGCACCACACAGTGCAGTGCTAAGTTGCAGCTCTACAGAATCTGGTATCTAGACACAGTTTTTGAGCTAAGCATCAGAGATTATGCAATTTTAAACATCTCCTTTTGAAGTGCTGCATCTCTGCTAGACACTATCAGAGAATGTGACCCTACATTTTAAAGCAAGGAGAACGGGAAACCCATCACTTTTTAAGTGTCAATCTCCACTCATTCAGAGAGAGGAAGTTGAGATGGTGTTGGCTGCTGCTGTAGCAATAAGCACCTTAAGAAACCACGGTTAGGTCAATGGTCTGCTTCATGGGTCTAACATCCGTGTCTCTAAGATGGGATAAGATGCCTGCCTCAGAGCTGGGACGTGAATTTGAGCTGGGTTCATTCTCCTCAATTCACTTGTTAAAAAGTGCAAGAAAGAGCAGCTCAGTGATCTATAAATATTCTAACCTTTACACTGGATGCTTGGAAAGAACAGGAATTTCCATATTAAACAATCTGCATATATCCAATACCAGAGGGAAGGAATTCATTCCTGGTCTGTGTTTACACAATGCTTAACACAACAGCCAAAAATCAAAATGCAAATAAATTGAATGAATTAAAAGTAATACTCTGGAGAAGCATATAAAACTTAAATGACAGAGAGTTTCAGACCCCAGGTGACCTCAGAGGACCTTTCCCTAATGACCTTCCTTCCCAGAGCTGTGCACACTGTTAAAATTTTTTATAAAAAAAGAAAAAGAGAGACCAAGAGAAGGAATCATACATAAACAGCAGAATTCATTGCAAGTCACACAGGCTATTTAGCTATTCCCTCCAACAAGAAACATCTGAAGTTTCTCTTTAAATGGGTCAGGAATATGCTGGCTGCACCTGAAAGTTTCGGGGACTGTGAAAGCTTTTAAATTTGTTGTAGATCCTTAAAGAGAACTCATGCAAAGTTAATTTGTACTCTTGAATCCTCATGTCTAAATTATTAGTATTAAATATTTGAAGTGGAAGATTTTCAGAGTGTTGCAATTTGGGAGGAATGTTAGACTGAATTAATTTAAAACCTAGTTGGGGACAAATGATCTCCTTTCTAATTATGAACAAAGTAGTAATACTTTTTTTTGGTCACTAATTTTGTGTTTTACTGTTATCTCCAGCTACGCACACACAAATATCCACACAGCTGGAAAAGAACAACATTGAAATGAGGGAAGGGAAGTTAACACGAATGATGGCTGACAAATCCAAATGCAACAGCTAAGAGTATTAGAAGTACAAAAGTAAGGCATCTTTTTAAATCTGAATAGGTGTAATTTTATGAAATTTATTGGAAGACAAGAAAGCAATGTTTCCCAAAAGTCAATGCAAAACCATAGCAAAGCCAATTTCAGATAAACACTGCATTCATTTTGTGCCATATCAATAATTTATTTTTCATATAGACATTATCAAAGGCTGAACATGTAAGGGCAAATATCTTTATCATTAAATCTGAGAAGAAACAAACTTCTTGGATCTATTATATTAAATACAGGAGAATGTGCTAAAAGGATTCTAACAGATATCCATACTTTTTCTGGATTCTCAATTTATTTAAAGCTACAATATCTCAAAAAAATCTCTGGAGATATTTATACTTGTCATACACATAGTTCTTCATATCATGCAAGAAAATATTTGCTCTAGAAGCAATTTTGGAGGTGCCAGGCATGCACGTAAAACAGAGGTGATGACAAGAACATACAAGATCTGATCATTCACACACAATTTTTCTGTGACTTTGGAAAACACAACTGGTTTGTCCTACTGCTGCAGTGATACAACAAATTGTTGATACATTATTGTTTTCCAGGGATAGGCTAATACATCAGTATAGAGCTAATGCTCAGCTCTAATGAGCCCACAGTAAAGAAATATCATCAAAGCTACCTCTTGACAGCAGGAATGTAGAATTTCTTGAAACGTGGTTTACATAGAGTGAAATTAAACATTTGAAAATGCTATACTATCCCAAGCTGTTGTGAAATATCTTAGTACAATGCTAAACACAGTTACAGAATCACAGAATCACAGAATAAATCAGGTTGGAAGAGACCTCAGGGATCATTGAGTCCAACCGTTGCCCTGACACCACCATGGCAACTAGACCATGGCACTAAGTCTTTTCTTAAACACATCCAGAGATGGTGACTCCACCACCTCCCTAGGCAGCCCCTTCCAATGTCTAATAACCCTTTCTGAAAAGAAATTCTTCCTAATGTCCAACCTGAACCTCCCCTGGCAAAGCTTGAGGCTGTGTCCTCTTGTCCTATAGCTAGTTACACGGGAGAAGAGGCCAGCTCCCACTTCACTACAACCTCCCTTCAGGTAGTTGTAGACTGCAATATGGTCACCTCTGAGCCTCCTCTTCTCCAGGCTAAACAACCCCAGCTCCCTCAGCCATTCCTCGCAGGTCAGACCCTCCAGACCCTTCACCAGCTTGGTCGCCCTCCTCTGGACTCGCTCCAACACCTCAACATCTTTCCTGAAGTGTGGGGCCCAGAACTGGACACAGTACTCAAGGTGCAGCCTCACCAGTGCCGAGTACAGAGGGACGATCACTTCCCCAGACCGGCTGGCTACACTATTCCTAATAGAGGCCAGGATGCCATTGGCCTTCTTGGCCACCTGGGCACACTGTTGGCTCATGTTTAGCCGGTTGTCGATCAGCACCCCCAGGGCTCTTTCCACCGGCCCACTTTCTAACCACTCTTCCCCCAGCCTGTAGAGCTGCATGGGGTTGTTGTGGCCCAAGTGTAAGACCCGGCACTTGTTCTTGTTGAACCTCATGCCGTTGGTCTCGGCCCATCTATCTAACCTGTCCAGATCCCTCTGTAGGGCCTTCCTACCCTCCAGCAGATCGACACTCCCACCCAGCTTGGTGTCATCTGCAAATTTGCTGAGGGTGCACTCAATCCCTACATCTAGATCATCTATAAAGATATTGAACAGCACCGGCCCCAGAACTGAGCCCTGGGGAACACTGCTAGTGACCGGCCGCCAGCTGGACTTTGCCCCATTCACCACCACTCTCTGGGCTCAGCCATCCAGCCAGTTTTTAACCCATCAAAGAGTCCACCCATCCAAGCCCCAGGCAGCTAGTTTGTCTAGGAGGATGCTGTGGGAGACAGTGTCGAATGCCTTACTGAAGTCTAGATAGATACATCCACAGCCCTGCCCTCATCTACTAAGCGGGTCACTTGCTCATAGAAGCAGACCAGGTTGGTCAAGCAGGACCTGCCTTTCATGAATCCATGTTGGCTGGCCCCGATGCCCCCATTGTCCTGCATGTGCCGTGTAATGGCACTCAGGATGATCTGTTCTATCACCTTGCCTGGCACCGAGGTCAGGCTGACAGGCCTATAGTTCCCTGGATCATCCTTCCGGTCCTTCTTGTAGATGGGCGTTACATTTGCTAATTTCCAGTCAGCTGGAACTTCTCCAGTTAACCAGGACTGCCGGTAGATAATAGAGAGTGGTTTGGCAAGTTCATTTGCCGGTTCCTTCATTACTCTGGGGTGAATCCCATCCGGGCCCATAGCCTTGTGGGTGTCCAGCTGACACAGCATGTCACTAACCGTCTCCTCCTGGATTACAGGGGGTTCACACAGCGCCCCCCGTCCCTAACTTCAGGCTCTGGGGGCCGAGTCTCCTGAGGACAACCTGTCTTGACATTAAAGACGGAGGCAAAGAAGGCATTGAGCACCTCTGCCTTTTCCTCATCCCCTGACACTACACTACCCTCCTCATTCAGCAAGTGGTGGAGGCTCTCCTTGACCCTCCTTTTGCTGTTGATGTATTTGTAAAAGCTTTTTTTGTTATCTTTGACTGTAGCAGCCAAATCAAGCTGTAATTGAGCTTTGGCCCTCCTAATCTTCTCCCTACATGACCTGGCCACGTCCCTATAGACCTCCCAAGTTACCCGACCCTTCTTCCAGAGCAAATAGGCTCTCTTTTTACCCTTAAGTTCTAGCCTAAGTTCCCTGTTTAACCAAGCCGGTCTTTTTCCCCGACAGCTTGTCTTCCTACACACCGGGACAGCCTGCTCCTGAATATTTAGCAATTCCCTTTTGAAGCATGTCCAGCCTTCCTGGACTCCTTTGCCCTTCAGGACCGACTCCCAAGGGACTCGGTCCACCAGCCTCTTAAACAGGCTAAAGTCTGCCCGGTGGAAATCTAAGGCAGAAGTTCTACTCTTGCCCCTCCTTACTTTCCCCACTATCAAAAACTCTAACGTTTCATGGTCACTATTCCCAAGACGGCCACCGACCCTCACATCTCCCACTAGTCCTTCTCTGTTCACAAACAACAGGTCAAGCAGGGCCCCACCTCTCGTGGGCTCATTTACCACTTGCATGAGGAAGTTGTCCTCCACACATTCGAGGAATCTCCTAGATTGCTTCCTCTCTGCCATGTTGTATTTCCAGCAGACATCCGGCAAATTGAAGTCGCCCATGAGTACAAGGGCCGGCGACCGGGCGGCTTCTGACAGCCGCTTGTAAAACACCTCGTCCGCCTGCTCATCCTGGTTGGGTGGTCTATAACAGACTCCCACTGTAATGTCCGCCCTGCCGACCTTCCCCCTGATCTTCACCCATAAACATTCAACCTTGTCATCCTCACCATCTTCCTCACTTTCGACACAGTCCAAGCACTCCCTAACATACAGCGCTACCCCACCGCCTCTCCTGCTTCGCCTGTCCCTCTTAAAGAGCTTATAGCCATCCATAGCAGCATGTCAGTCATGAGAGTCATGCCATCACGTTTCTGTGATGGCAACCACATCATAACCTTCCTGCTGTACAGTGGCTTCTAGCTCTTCCTGTTCGTTGCCCATACTGCATGCATTGGTGTAAATGCACTTCAGCTGGGCTAGCGGCCTTGCCCCCGACGCAGGCCTGTCACCCCTAGGTTCATTTGTGGCTGCCCTGGTCTTATCCCCCTCCTCCATCAAACCTAGTTTAAAGACCTCTTGATCAGCCCTGCCAACTTCTGGGCCATAACCCTTTTCCCCTTCTGACTCAGCTCTTCCCCATCCGGCATAAGCAGGCCCGGTGCCATGAAAGCCGCCCCGTGGTCAACAAACCCAAAATCCCACCTACGGCACCAGTCTCTTAGCCACATATTAATCTGTTGGACTTTCATAGTCTTTTCCCTATTTTCACTAAACACCAAAGGAATTGAAGAGAATATAACCTGCGCACCTACCCCCTTTACCAAACGCCCCAGGGCCCTGAAGTCCCTTTTGATTGCCCTGGGACTTCTCTCTTCAATCTCATCCCTACCCACCTGGAATACTAATAGTGGGTAGTAGTCAGAGGGCCTCACCAGTTCAGGAAGCCTCCTGGCAACATCCCTTACCCTAGCCCCAGGGAGGCAGCAGACTTCCCTGTGAGTCAGGTCTGGCCTGCATATGGGGCCCTCCGTTCCCCTTAGCAGGGAGTCGCCTACAACAACTACTTTTCTCCTTTTTGGAGCTGGTTGCAACCCTCCTACTTGGTTGCTTCTGTTTATGTAGCCCCGTAGAAGGTCTTTCACCTAGATTCGTGTCTTCCTGACACTCAGGAAGACGCTCAGGCTCCAGCACCTCATACCTATTTTTCAGGGGGACGTGGGGAGGGGAGGAAGGTCGGGATGGGATTCGCCCGCCACCCTGAGCAGGGACCTGCCTCCATTCCCCCCCCATCCCCTATGTCTCCTCCTGCTCCTTGTGGAGAAGGAAGAGGATCCTCCACTACCTGGGGAGCATTAGGCCCGTCCGTTTTCCCCAGGGCAGGCAGGGAACAGCACTGCCCGCCATCCTCTTCCTGGGTTGCTCTTGTACTCCTTAACCTTTCCACCTCCTCCTTGAGTTGGGCCACCAAGGAGATCAGGTCGTCGACCTGTTCGCACCTCACACAGGTGAGGTCTCCGTTACCCTCAAGTGCCAGGGCCAGGCTCTGGCACTCCCTGCAGCCTGACACCTGCACCTCCGCATGCTTCTGCGGCAGGTCCGTTTGGGTTGCCATGTCTTTTCTGGCACCCGCAAGGGACTTAGGGCCCCGCCGAGTGGAAATCATACCTTCCTGCCCGCCTACGCTGCTCGCCCTGCCTGCGCGAACTGCTGCGCAAACTGCCACGCTCCGGGTTGCCGCGCTCCCCAGGGGCCCTTCAAATCTCCCGCGGTGCCTCCGGCTCCGCCCCTCCTCTCCTGATTCGTTGCCAGGAACTTCCGGGTCCAGACGGGACGTGGGGCTGCTGCTCAGGTGGCCCCGGGTACGGAACCCGCCCGGTACAGCCCGGTCTCATCCTCGCCCACACTCACCTCAGTCGCTGCCGCTGCTGCCGCTGCTGCCAACTGACAGCAGAAGGTTCACAGCTTCTTGGTGCCTTCCTCGCCTTGTGCACTGGGAGAGAGTCAGCGCCCTCCCCAACGAGCTGCAAACAGCTGTGTCCTCCCCCGCCCTGGGACACACACAGTCACTGCTTACTCGCCCTGTACCCTCTGGGCAGGGTCCCTGCCCTCCCAGAGGCTTCTTATCACCCGATCACAGGGGGTGGTGCCACGCCCCCTCCTCTCCTGATTCGTTGCCAGGAACTTCCGGGTCCAGACGGGACTCGGGGCTGCCACTCGGGGGGCCCAGAGCATGGAAACCGCCCGGTACAGCCCGATCTTGCCCTCGCCCCGCACTCACCTCAGTCCTTGCTGTCGCTGCCGCTGCTGCCGACAGTTGCTGTTCTCTTTCTGGTAAACTTGAATTTCAGAGTTGATTTAAATTATTTCTGGGAATAAAATGTTTGTATAAATGTAAGGATGCAATTACTGAGATAGGTAGAAACATAAGAGATTTATGTACATAATGTATCTCCTGAAAGGAGAGATGCTTTCCGTATTATTTTTTCTCTCCCCAGCTCCATAGCACCGAAATGCATATTTTTTTTGGAAAACCTAAATTAGGTTTTAAGGAAAATCTGGAGGGGCAGAAGGCTAAGCAGAAAGCTAAAAATTGTAAAGTTATTTCCCAAGCTTCTCCAGCATAGCTAGCATCATGTCGACAGTGACTCATCTACAACTGCTCCTGACTAAAATTAAGTAGGCCACTCTGCCTGAATGTAACAGGCTTTTAATAAGCAGACCCCCAAATTACCTAGAAAACAGCTTAGAGGCAGCCCTAGAGGATGAATTCTTGAAGTCGTACCATGAGCTTTCCCTTAACTGCTGCGTTGAGGTCAGGGAAGGAGCACAGCATCTTCTTTCAGTGATGTAAGTAACATTGCCAGAGTGCACAAAGTGTTTGGGTTTTCTTGCGGCCCTAGAGATTAAAAAAAAATTAAGGCATGATTTCATGTCCACAGTTTGGTGTTTGTTATCTCCTGTGCCTTCTCCGTATCAGCTCGTTTCCACTCAGGCAGCACATCAGAATGTACCCTAGCTACTCTGACAAAATATATGGGGCAGGTATAGGAGAGGCTGTTATTGTCAGGGCAAATTACTATGCAGCTCATCTCATCAGTGACATCGAACTTTCCTACAAGGCAATGGTGCTTCTCGCCCATGGCATTATTGCAGGTGCCTCAGGTACTTCTGATTAGGTTCCAAATTCAGAAGATATATTGATGTCACTAAGCCATATAAAGTGATATTCAATTATAGGGTGAAAGATATGTGTCAGATCATTTTCCTTTGACATTACTTGCTTCATCATCAGGTAACGGTTCCTGCTTCTTTGACTGAGCCTTCCTTGAATTCTGCTGCCCCAGGTTGCCCCCAACCTTTCTTCTTGTGCTAGAACTGGCTGTGAGTTGCACTCAGGCAATTCTATATGCTTCATGCAGAAGGGCAGCCCTTGGCCTATGGTCTGCTTAAGTAATTGGCAGGGTATAGAGATACAGAGAGCTGGCACTGCTTTTCTGCATGGCAGCTGAATTTCACTCAGGCAGAAGCCATTAACTCCCTTTGCAAAACCGTATTTGAGGGCTTTAAGTAAATATTTCCAGTTTGCACGCCCAAAGGTTGCAATAGCTATGCTCTTCATTATTATAGAAAATTAACTTTCTCTGTTAGAAAACCATGCTCTTTACTGAGGTCAAAACCCACTTGGACAGAAAAACATCAAAAAATAAAAGGCATAAGCATTCATGACATAACAGCAATAGCAACGCAGAAGCTGCTCTTTTATCCTAGGTGGTAATGCATTATTTCAGAAGGCGCTATCACTTGGAGATCATGCTACTTTCTTTGTATATAATGATTAATGGTAATTGCTTCTGTACTTATTTGGGTTCCAATGAATACATTAGTGCCTCATTGCTGTAAACACCCTCCTTACAACTTGGCATACAACAGAGAACGAGATACAAAGCAGCTGAGATGAGTGGGTTTTTTTCCTTGTTTTGATTTTTCTGGGAGATAAAGCTTTTTCTCTGAAGTGAAGGAGAATGGTAAGTCTTTCTAATGCTTCTACAATTCCAATTCCCTGTTAGATTGGTTTAGTGTTAGGACTGTGATCAAAGAATATAATTTCTTTTGCATTCCCAGGCTTTCCCAATAATGTAGAATGCCAGAGTTTGTGGGATGGGAAAAAAAAAAAAGACACCTTTTCTGTTTTTCACAGGAACCATTTTTATCCCTAGATACTATGTCATCCCACCATCCTCAAATATCCTTTATGTAATGAGCCACATAAAAAAGTCTTGTTTTTACAAACCTCCCTGGGATTGGCTTATGACTATAACTCTTGCTCTCTTGTTTTCTCAATTCGATATTTTTAAATACCCTTCCACCCCTGCTGAAGTCTCATTGCAAGGATAGTGAAGTACTATAATAGATTGCCTAGGGAGGTGTTGAGGTTTCCACCATCAGAGGTCTTTAAAAACAGATTAGATGGTATCTGCCAGAAATAGTTTATGTATTGGTTATCCTGCCTTAAGGCAGAAGGACAGACTAGATGATTTTCTACAATGCCATGACTGTCAACAGGATTTTTGTTGACAAACTACTTCACCTAAGGATTTATAAAAAGAGTAATCTCTCATTTCTTTGGATCAAAGAATTAAGTTTGTGTACTCTAAGATATTGCAGCAGTTCCCACTACCATGCTACAGATAATACTAATATCTTGGATACATCAGTGAAGCAATTGTTTTCTAAGAATTGACTGTGATAGCAACAACTGCATAAGGCTGAAATGCTCCTCTGCTCAAAGGAAGTGTTCAAAGTGAATGAACCATCTTAGCCCTATTTAAGGTTCTGCTAAATGGCTAAAATGGGATTATAAGGGTCCCAAGGCCTCCCCTGATGATGTCATTTCCTTCTGTGTTGGCAGCCCACTAAGCCATCTGCCTCCTTCAAAAGACTGCCATGGGACTGATGGCATATAACCTATATGGTGGTCATGTGCAAGGTAAAAATTTCATATGAAGCATGCTAGAGAATAATTACTATTCTATAATAGCATCTTGATGTTATATGATACCACACAATTAATGTGATTAACACAAATTAAATAATAGCCTTTCCATAGCAACCATATTATCATAACCAATTATTGCTACTACAAAATACTGACCACATGGTCATCAAAAACAAAACCAGTCTTAAACTCAGCAATTAAAAGCTGAGATTCCATCTTCAAATTCCTTACTTGCTTCCAATCAAAATGCCAGCAGAGGGATGTGATTCAGTGAAGATGTTGGCTCATTCCACATGGAATTATGAATGTGACCACGTGTTTGTATGACAAAAAAGCTAAGGAAACATAGGTACAATGTTATTTATGTCATACACGCATACAATGCTATATGTTTTGCTGCTGCTTTACCAAGAAAAGTCACACCATAATTTGATGCAAGGCAAGTAAATAGACCTTGTTTTAGATAGCAAAATTCCTTAACTAAATTTCTACTGCAGGCAGCAATAAACTCAGACATTTGTGCCACACACACTTTTATAGAAGCTATCTCCAGTTTCTTTTTCGACTTCTAACAACTATGTAAAAGGTAAGAGTTTTCCACAACCTTGCAGAAAGTTTGTGTAACTCTCTCTGCAGACAGAAATCCCCTATACCTCAAAGAAACAGGACCCTAACAACAATATTTTCAATCACAGTGCCTAAAGTTATTCAGACTGAGCTCTTGAAATGCTCAAAGTTATATGGGTCTGGTAGTAATGATTTATGCATTTACTTGTTATCGGTCAGACAATATTATTTTGCTGAAACAAAGACTCTCTCAGAATTAGGCACAAATGTTTCACAACAAGGATGTCTGCAAAACTTGCGTCTAGGACTTCAGTGGAAGAGTTTATTCAGGTGCCTCACCCACTCCTTGCAGACTGGATCTGTGTCTGGCTCTCCTTGGCTTCCTGGCTAATCTTGCACTGGATAGGGTTTCTTGAGTCATTAAAAGAAAAAAATGAGAGCGTGCCACACCAGGGTAATCAATAGAGAAAATGAGGGATCACTTTTTCTCTGTCCCAGTTACATTTAAGCTCAAGTAGACTACAAAGGTTGAGCTATGGTGTCATGGTTAGGGCATTTAGGAGACTGTAATTGAAGAGAAGACTGAAATCAGTTAGAGACTGTTTCTACAACATAAGCCTAACTGCTAGCCAATTCGTTGTGCTGGACTAATCCACATTTTCTAATCCTCAAATTTCACATATCTCGTCTCCCTTGTCATTACTCTTCGTGTGAATAATTTCAGAGGGTCTCCCTTTGGTTCTGCCTCAGGAGACAAAAAGCGACATGCTGACATTTTTCTATTAAAGAGAATTCTTGTTTTCATGAACTCGAGGCAATTTCAGAGCTAAATTTAGGACCATACTCATGAATATTTGCCTGTACTTCCAGGCATATATTTAGTTATAGGCATACCTTTTAAATATCTGCTTTCATTTTGTTTTTTCAGATCCAAAGCTAGACAGAGTGCACAGAATCCAATGTATCATATTTGAAGGATTTAAGGGCAGCTGGGATTTATTCCACAGCAGCTAATTGGGATCTCCACTTTTGGACTTCACCTGCATCCCTCTGCCAATATTATTCTTCATGTCATCCCAGTAAAGCCGTAAGAATGTCAGGCGAGATTAATTTGCTTCCCCATGATTAAAGCAGTGAACACATCAATTTAATCCAGAGTTCTGTGAGATAGATAGTCTCTTAATCATCAACAAGGAAGAAGGGTTACGCACTAATAAGAGTTTTATATTCACTAAGTAAAAGATAGAAAAAAAAAAAATGACTGTTTTCCAGTTTGGCAGGTTTGCAAATAGCTCCTGATAAGAACAAAGTGTTTTTACTGCTTTTATCAGTGCTTCACTTCAACACATCAGCCTTGCTTTGTCAACAGGAGTAATTCAGCTGAGCCTTAGAAATATGACTCGAACACATACAACTCTACCAAGAAACCCTCTCCCAGTGCTTTATGACAGTAACCACATTGCTCTGGTGCTCTGTCAGGTAAATATATATGGTATGAGAGCCTTGAACTTTGAATCAAAGAAATATCTACTGCTGTCTACCCTGGAGCTCATGACAACTTGCATTAGCGTGGCAGGTTGGGAAACGCAGGCTGCCAGGCCTGATGGCTTACAGGAATTCCTCTGACCCTGTTCCTCACTGCTGTTTTGCAGGCAGGACAGATGGCCTATGGTACAGAGAACACTCAGTATCGTAACGTTAATCCATGGTAGTAGGGGAATGACTCTCAAAGTTTTGAAAGCTTCAATAAGTCTCTCTTTTTCCCACTGTATGCTGCTAAGATTACTCTTCCTTTCCCTGTTCATATTGTTCACAGAAGTCCTTCCCTACCAAAACTGTCTCAGACTCACTCCACTCTTTCACCCTACTGACATATCTATACCAGCAGAGAAAAAAAACCACCTTCTGTGCCCAACAGCACGCTAATACCTGACAGCTCCTCTTCTTCCTCTCACTCACAGCGTAGTCTTCACAAGAGCTTGAGTGCCCTTTGAAGAGAAAAAATGCAAACACTGTCCATAATCTGTTTTCTGAACCGTTTGTATAAACCAAATTAATATTGACAAACATTTTCATATCTGGGATCCTGTATTGCTTGGCTTATTCAATCATAAACTTCAGTGATTTTTTTTCCCCTTGGAGAGGTTCTTTGATGTAACAGAAGATGGAGATTTTTAAAATTAGGAGCCAGACTAGAGCTCATGAAAGTTACAGATCAATAGAGGTGGCGTGAAGCAGTTTGGCACTGTGCAAAAGCACCAGTCTGCTCTGCTGCTGCATCTCAATTATGCTGTGTGACACACCTGCTGTCCTAGTCCTGCTTCTCCCTTGAGGCAGGCCTGCTCATGTGCTCATTTATATGGTGTGCGTAACAGGGGATTTGGAATAGAAGCCTTAGAGACTCATTTTCACCTGGTGAATGTGAGCTCACTTCGCTGGAGAAGAAAAGCCAATGAGTATAACTCATTTGCGTCATTTAGTTCTCAATAGGCAGCCAGTTAGTGAATAATGGACTTGCAATGACTTTGTGCAGGTCATTTCCCTTAACAGATGTTCCATTGTGAAGCTCCTATCCCATAACAGTTTTGTGGGTTTTCTTTGTGCATTAACTATACATTCAGGAGCTATTTACTCCTTTGTCATTAAACAAAATCAAATTAATTACATGTTAATAGTAAAAAGGAAACAATTACATATTTTGCATTTCTGCAATATTTCTGTGGATTTCACATTCTAACTACTATCAGTGGCAGACTGGCTGCAGAGAAGAGAGCTCTTACTGTTTTGTTAATGATAAGAGAGACAAAGAAAGGTTTGGCTGCTGTTCTGGAAACTCCTAAGCCTGTCTGTGATCACAGAATCACAGAACAGCTGAAGCTGGCAGGAACCTCAGGAGATTGTCTAGTCTAACTCTCCTGCTCAAAGAAGGGTCAGCTCGAGCGGGTTGCCCAGGTCCACGTCCAGTTGAGTTTTGAGCATCTCCAAGAATGGAGACTCCACAAACTCTCTAGAGAATCTGTTTCAGTGTACACCATCAGCGAAAAAGCTTTTTTCTTATGTTTAAATGGAATTTCTTGCATTTCAGTTTGTGACCATTGCTTTTTGTCCTTTCACTGTGCACCACTGAGAAGAGTCTGGCTCCATCTTTTTTACTCCCTCCCAAGAGGCCTTTATGCACATTAATAGGATACACACAAGTTTAAAGAGTGTCAACTTTTACAGCTTCTCCTCACACAACAGATACTGCAGTCCCTCAGTCATCTTAGTGGACCTTCAATGGGCTCGCTCCAGTATGTCCACGTCTCTCTTGTACTGGGGAACCCAGAAATGGACACAGCACTCCAGAAGTGATCTCACCAAGGCTGGGTAGAGGGAAAGGATCAGTTCCTTCAACCTGCTGGTGACACTAATGCAGGCCACAATGCTGTTGGCCTTCTTTACCACAAGGACACATTGCTGGCTCACATTCACCTTGGTGTCCACCAGAACCTCCAGGTCTTTTTCTGCAAAACTCCTTGGGTAAATCCCCAGCATATACTGGCACATGGGGTTATTTGTCTCAAGGTGCAGGACTTTGCACATCCTTTGATTGAACTTATCGAGGTTCTTCTCTGCCCACTTCTCCAGCCTGTCAAGGTCCCTCTGAATGGGAGTCAACTATCTCATTTATCAACCACTCCTCCCAGTTTTGTATCATCAGCAATCTTGCTGAGTTTACACTCTGCCCCATCATCCAGGCGGTTAATGAAGATAATAAAAACTATTGGACCCAGTATCAACCCCTGGGGTATACCACTAGTGACTTGTCTCCGGCTGTACTTCATGCCACTGACCACAATCCTTTGAGCCTCACAATTCAACTAGTTTTAATCCACCTCACTCTGCATGTATCTAGTCCGTACTTTAGTAGTTTGTCTGTGAGGATGTTCTGAGACATAGCAGTGGAAGCCCTACTGAAGTCAAGATAAACAACATCCACTGCTCTCCACTCACTCACCAAGTTGTCACATCATAGAAGGCTATCAGGTTGGTCAGGCATCACTTCCCCTTCATATATCTGACTATTCCAAACACCTCCTTGCTCTTTATATGTTTGGAAATGGTTTCCAGAATTATTTGCTCCATCACCTTTCAGGGATAGAGGTGAGGCTGACTGCCCTGTAGATCCCTGGATCCTCCTTCTTGTCATTCATGAAGACACAAGTGACATCTGCATTCTTCAGTTCTCAGGAATCTCACCCAGTTGCCATGACTTTTCAAAGACTGAGAGTGGCCTCACAATGACATTGCAGCACTCCCTCAACACTCTTGAGTGCATTTTCTCAGGTCCCATGGACTTGTGTATGTCCAGTTTGTTTAAATGTTTCTGTCCTGGTTTGGCCTAAACCAGGCCGATTTTCCTTTCAGAGATTTTTACTTTCAGCTAAGTCTCCTCTAAGTAACTGCACTTTCTGAAACTAACCTGATCCTCCTTCACCAAGAGTAGCTTTCCTTGCTCCAGACTTCCTCACTGGTTTCAACAACCTGGGATTCCTGAAGACAAGTCTTAACAGTAAAGACTGAGGCAAAGAAAACATTGAGGACTTCAGTCTTTTCACATTCTTTGTCACGAGTCACCAGTCCCAGTAAGCACTGGGCCCATGTTTTCTCTAGTTTTTCTTTTGCTGCTTATCTTCTGGTAGAAGCCTTTCTTGTTGCCCTTCCTGTCCATCGCCGGATTCAACTCCAGGTGGACTTTGACATCTTTACCCAATCCCTGAATATTTGGACAGTGTGTCTATATTGTTCACTAGGTCATCTGTCCCTGCTTCTAATTCTGGTATGCTTCCTTTTTATACTTTATATACTCTGAAATGCTGCATATTGTCATATCTTAATGAATGGTAATAAGAATTAAAGGTATTTAGACAACTTTGCAGAGCAGTTGCCTTAGCCACTTGGGATGGGATTTACTCCATCCAGTTTTAATGACCAGAAAGACACATACAAGTCTAAGTTAATCATCTCCTGAAATTAAAGTGATGAACAATCTCCTGGAGGTGACCGTCTCTCCCGACTGTACAGAAGCCCTGACTATATATATATATATACACACACACACAGTTTAGACTACGTGTCTAATTTTCAGATGACTAAAACAAATTCCATGCCTCAAAACACACTGTTCCATTTTGAGCAGCCAGTAAAGAAAATAATAGAAGCATGTGCATATTTGTGTTTGTGTGTGTCCACTAACATGCACACATGTACAGGTGCTGGAGAACTAAACTGCAGAAGTGGAACGTCCTTATTTCTGTGAACTTTGAAAAAAAATAAGCCCCCAGCCACAGTGTATTGCTGTACCAGAGATGGAGCCATATACAGACTTCTTCTGTTTCTTCTTAAACAGAAGAAGTTGTTACAACATTTCATAAAGGTAGAACCATCCACTGCACAGAAAAGAAGTGCTTTTTGCTTAGTAGCGGTGAAAAATACAGAATATTAAAGCCAGTGAAAACAACAACGACAGACAGGCTGGCTGTCAATGCATTACATGGACTTAGACACTTTTAACTTCTTGGCAATTAGGTTGGTGTATCTGCAGCCTTCAGCTGGCGCAACATTTGAAATCCTTGCAGTACAAAAAGTTAAGTACTGTGACTTCCTTTTTGCTTGACCTCCATTTGCAACCCACATTCCTAGGTCAAGAAAAGCATTGATAGAAATACATGTACACAAGGATTTTCCAGGTAAGGCTGTTTTCACTCATGGATCAGATGTAATAGTCTTCAGTGAATGCATTATTGGAATAGGTAGAACTTGCTGACACCTTCATACCTTTGAGAAGCTGTCTCAAAGTGACTTCAGAAGGTCACGTGCTGAGTCAGATGCAGAGCTTGTACTCTACTACTGGGGGTTCAGTGTCAACCCCTCTGCTTCACCTCTTGTGCAGATAAATCCATTGGCTGCTTGTACGAGAAGGCCAGGGAACCATTCCTCACAGTGCTTCAGAAGCAGCATTTAAATCTTTCAGGATTTAGCTACCTAACAGACAGTGGGAGGCTGGTGAAAAGCCCCATCACTGAATAGCGCATGGGATGGAGGAAGAGCTCAGCATTTTGAGTCCAATCTTCAATTGGTGAAAGTTTGCTTAACTGCTGCCCAAGGGATATTTTTTTATTGTTAAAAGACATGGTCACATTTCTTTCTTTGATATAACATTTGAATAACAAGTAGTTGAAAGAGTAGTGATTAAGTTATAATGAAACCACAGTGATTAAAACATTTTAAGTTATTCAGAATTCAAACGTGTCTGTCTGGATGTGAAGAGTCAGATGCTTTTAAAATCCCAGGGCTTAGCATGAGTACAAGCGATGTACACAAAAAATTAAATATTTTCATTAACTTTTGATTTTTGTTCTCTAAGGACCATTAACGCTGTGTATTTGGACAGTACGGGCTGGTGCCCACAATTTAAACAACTCAAGAGCTTTCTTGAATAATTTCAATTTATCCAATCCATTTCCCCCTTGGTTTGAACCCCGGGGGTAACAGTGGCTTAAGGGCCCGCTGTTAGGTGCTAACACAAAACATTAAGATTGCCTCTTCCAGATCTTTCAAATGTGTAAGCCTGACAAAGATCTTAATAGAGCAGGGAATTTGCATTTGCCACATTCTTCTGCCTGGAGAGGCAGATAATGCAGAAGTACAGCTTGAGCACCAGGCAGGGGCATAGCCGGTTTCAGAAGAAATTGTAATAAATTAGGGCTTTAGCTTATTGTTCCCCACAGGCTGTCGTGCTTAGCTGCTGCTGTTCAGGTCTCAAGGTCTGTGAAAGCACGACACTGCCGTGATGACAGCCCATCATCGTGATACTTGTGTTCAGCAGCATAACATCACATCTACTGCAGTGATATATCTCCTGAACTGAACTCAGGAGCCCAGGTCTTGAGCTGCAGCCAAATGCTGCTTTCAGGCAACCAGTCGCCCAGGACTGGGCTGAACACAGGCTGGCAGCTGTCCCAAAGCAGACCTGTGAGGTCAGTTCAGCAGACCTAGCCTTGCCAGGAGGCCTTGCAAAAGTAATTTCAGGCAGTGCGAAATAGTGGTTAGCAAGGAATGCTGGGACCCAGCTTAGGCTCTTAAGTAAAGTGGCCGGCCTCCCTAGCATTCTCTGCAATGAGATGAGAGAGGCAGGCTTCCGAGGGCGATTCGGAACAGGAGCCCAATTATATGCCTAAGAAGAAGCCTTTCTCTCCTCACTGACATCAGAGAGTGCTAACACAGACTGCGCTGCTGACCCGGCACCTTGGCATGGTAAGCAAAGTTAAGCTAACGCCCCTTTCAAGATCTTGAGCAGGTCGGCGGAGCAACCCGTTTCCTCACTCAAGATTCAAAAATGCATTTGGAAACCTCTGTTTTCCTATACTCAAGCAAGACAACAAAGCAGGATTGAATTTGCAGGGATTGTGTACAAAAGGACACAAGACTGAGGCACTGAAAGTGAGTTCTAGATAAAATGACAAGCACGTATGCAATCCTGAAAGCTGCTTTTCCCTGTCTCACTGTATTAATGCCCAAACTCCACACCTGCGTTTTATAATCAGTGTTTCATGTAATTACTCTTTCAAATAGGAGAGTGGAGTCAAAGGTGGTACCTTACTATGGAGCACTTCAGTACCCCCTGCATTTCTGTACCCTATGTATCTCCAGCTGGCTTTCCAACCTGTGGTAGTTTTGGATCCAGCCTGGTGGTAGTTTTGGATCCTATCTGGGGGTTTTGCTGCTCCCAGGGGACATTTTGGGAGGCAGCAGGGCTTGATCTACAGTTCAGCTTTCCATGCCCATAGCTTGGCCTCTGAAAATTAAAGACTGCAAAGCTGAGCTCCTCCTGTCTCCTTTTTTAAACTCTTTTTGAATCCCACCCAGTAAACTCAGCACTTTCTGAAAACTAAGATGTGTTAGATATCCTGTAGCACACAAAGTTTGCTTCAGTGATGATTTTTTTTGAAATATCAGGCTGTTCAGATACTTAGAAGTAAATCCAATATATACTATTGATTAAAATACATTAATCCTAATATCAGGCAACACCTTTTAGTGATCCCAGGACATATACCCATCGCTATGCCTATGCATATAGCAGTTCAGGGAGGCAGCTTAATAGATCATCTGTAGTGATATATGTTCTATGGAGTAAAACAGTCAGAAAATAGGTAGGTGCAAGTTTACATGCAAAACAGGAGGGACACCAGACAAGGCAGCTAAAAGAAGATAAAACTGTCATTTGCGTACATTATATTTTACACTGCCCTGCTCACTGCTTTTCACTTCTCCCTGCTTTTCCATTTCACACTGTGAAAATTATGGCTCCTTACACCAGATTTCTAATGAATTACTGCTGGGATCCAAATTCTCAGCAATACCCAATACACAGTGTTGCTGAAGTTCACCTGCACAGGCCTGGTACTCATTTAATACCAACATTACCCCTAGTGTAACTTAAATCTGCTCTAGATTAAGTTGGCTGGGTGAGTTTGGGAAAAAAAATAATTCCCTGCAGTAGACAAAACCAAAATATTGCTGCTGTCCAGGCCACCCACATACCCCTTTTTCAAAGAGAATGTTTTCACTGATGTCTTCTCTGAAATGACCAAGCAACAGTTTATTTAAATTTCCTACCTGTGTTTCCCTTGGGAGCACCATGGCATCCTCTGTTGTACATAGCCACCTTTTGCACTAGGACATAATTCACCTCGTGCATTTTCCCCATTGTCTCCTGAGCATGCTGCAGGCCAACCGTCACGCCAGGACACAGCTTCGCAGGTGCCATTGCACCTCTGAGCACTGCAGGCTGGCGTCACTTCCTTACACGTGGCCATGCCTACATCTCCTGCTGTCCTTACACGTACATCTGCAAATGAAAAAAAGGCAAGTTTTCCATTCTTGAGTTTTTTATTTCAACATATCTGCCTTAAAGTGGTCTAAAAGAGTGGAGGTCATGTCCTTTATAAGAATCAAAACAAAACAAAGTTACAATCTTCTGCCTGATTTTCTTCTTTTTTTTGAAAGCCCAGGGATATTAGTATTCATCTTCCTTATGCTTCTGCCATTCCCTTTAGATAGGCAGCTGTTCCACCCTTGCATTAAAGTTCAGTGTTGAAATCATTCTCTCTTAGGTATTTCTTCCAATACAGGTTGATTAAAAAGAACAAAGGGCCGGATACTCTACTGCCTTCTGTTTTGCATAGTCATTGCAGACCTGGATCCATTCACAACCTGCACAGGGATTCACAGCTCTTCAGCCACCTCCAGCATGGACTACCAGGCTGTATTAATATGGAGCAGGACGGGAAAGACAACTACTGAAGCAGTGGTTAAACATTTCAAGATCACTGTAGTTGCCTAATTGATACAAATGTGTTGGCAGGCAGTGTGGTCACTGAAACAGCTCAGAGAAAGAGGACATATGAGCTCAGCAGTGAATTTCACAGAATCACAGAATGGTTGGGGTGGGAAGGGACCTCTGAAGATCATCTAGTCCAAGCCCCTGCTAAAGCAGGTTCACCTAGAGCATGTTACACAGGGTCACGTCCAGGGGAGTTTTGACTATCTCCCTGGGCAGCCTGTTCCAGTGCTCTGTCACCCTTAGAGTAAAGAAGCTTTTTTCTCATATTTAGATGGAAGTTCTCATGTTTCAGTTTGTGCTCGTTGCCCTTTGTCCTGTCTCTGGGCACCACTGAGAAGAGTCTGGACCTCTCCTCTTGACACCCACCCCTAAGGTATTCATAAGCATTGATAATATCCCCTCTCAGTCTTCTCTTCTCCAGGCTAAACAGACCCTGCTCCCTCAGACATTCCTTATAAGAGAGATGCTCCAGTCCTCTGATCATCTTCACAGCCCTCTGCTGGACTCTCTCCAGTAGTTCCTCATCTGTTTTGAACTGGGGAACCCAGAACTGGACACAGCACTCCAGGTGTGGCCTCAGTATGGCAGAGTAGAGAGGGAGGATAACCTCCCTCAACCTGATGGCCACACTCTTCCTAATGCACCACAGGATACCATTGGCCTTCCTGGCCACAAGGGCATATTGTTAGCTCATGGTGAACTTGTTGTCCACCAGGACTCCCAGGTCCTCCTCCTCAGAGCTGCTTGCCAGCAGGTCAAGCCCCAGTCTGTACTGGTGCATGGATTTACTCCTGGGGGAGCCCAGGTGCAGGACCCTATACTTGCCTTTGTTGAACTTCATGAGGTTCCTCTCCGCCCAGCTCTCCAGCCTGTCCAGGTCTCGCTGAATGGCAGCACAGCCTTCTGGTGTGTCAGCCACTCCTCCCAGTTTTGTGTCATCAGCAAACTTGCTGAGGGTACACTCAGTCCCTTCATCCACATCATCGATCACTAAGTTGAACAAAACCGGACCCAGTACTGACCGCTGGGGAACACAGCTAGCTACAGGCATCCAACTAGAGTCAGCACCACTGATCAGAACCCTCTGAGCTCTGCCATGCAGCCAGTTCTCAATCCACCTAACTGCCCACTCATCTAAGCCACACTTCTTGAGCTTTCCTATGAGGATGTTATGGGAGACAGTGTCAAAAGCCTTGCTGAAGTCAAGGTAGACAACATCCATTGCTCTCCCCTCATCTACCCAGGCAGTCATGCCATCTTAAAAGGCCATCAGATTAGTCAAGTATGATTTCCCCTTGGTGAATCCATGTTGACTCTTCCTGATAACCTTCTTTTCCTCCACATGCTTAGAGATGACATCCAGAATGAGCTGCTCCATCACCTTTTCAGGGATGGAGGAGAGGCTAACTGGCCTGTAGATTCCTGCGTTCTCCTTTTTGAAGACTGGAGTGACATTGGCTCTCCTCCAGTCTTCAGGCACCTCTCCTGTTCTCCATGACCTTTCAAAGATGATGGAGAGTGGCTTGGCAACAACATCTGCCAGCTCCCTCAGCACTGGTGGGTGCATCCCATCGGATCCCATAGATTTGTGGGTGTCCAGTTCACCTAAATGATCTCTAACTTGATCCTCCTCAACCAAGAGAAAGTCTTCCTTTCTCCAGACTTTATCTCTCATCTCCAGGACCTGGGATTCCAGAGGTCTGGCCTTAGCAGCAAAGACCGAGGCAAAGAGGGCATTCAGTAACTCCGCCTTCTCTGTATCCTCTGTCACCAGGGCATCCACCTCATTCAGCAGCGGGCCCACATTTTCCCTAGTCTTCTTTTTGCTACTGATGTATTTGAAGAAGACCTTCTTGTTGTCCTTGACATCCCTTGCCAGATTTAATTCCAAGTGGACCTTAGCTTTCCTCACCACATCCCTGCATACTCTGACAACCTTCCTATATTCTTCCCAAGTGGCCTGTCTCTTTTTCCACATTCTGTAAACTTCCTTTTTCCATTTGAGTTTTGCCAGAAGTTCATTGCCCATCCATGCAGATCTCCTGCCCCCTTTACTTGATTTCTTACTCACAGGGGTGCATTAATCTTGAGCTTGGAGAATGTGATATTTGAATATTAACCAGCTCTCTTGGATCCCCCTACCTTCTCCAGCTCTAACCCATGGGATTCCCCCAAGCAGGTCCTTGAAGAGGCCAAAGTTAGCTCTCCTGAAGTCCAGAGCTGTAATCCTATTATTGCCCTGCTTCCTCCATGCAGGGTGGTGAACTCCATGATCTCATGGTCACTGCAGCTGAGGTTGCACTCAATCTTCACATCCCCAGCCAGTCCTTCTTTAGTTGTTAGTACAAGGTCCAGCAGCGGCACCTCTCCTCCTTTACTCCTCCACCACCTGTGTCAAAAAGTCATCACCAATGCTCTGCAGGAACCTCCTGGACTATGAGTACCTAGCTGTGTTGTCTTTCCAGCAGATCTCAGGGTGGTTGAAGTCCCCTATGAGAACCAGGGCATGTGATCGTGAGGCTACTTTCAGCTGTCTATAGGCCTCATTGACTTCCTCTTCTTGATCAGGTGGCCTGTAGTAAACCCCCACAACAGTGTCACCCATATTAGCCTCCCCCCTTAATTCTTACTCATAAGCTCCCAAGTCATTCTTCATCCACCCCTAATCAGAGCTCGATACATTCCAACCCTTGGGATTCTTAGCTGTTGCAAATTCATTTCACTGGGGAAGAGGGCCACGGCTTTAAACGTTCCTCCACAACGACACAATCTACCTCTTATAAATCCGCTGCTAAATTTACTGGGCAGAACAAGAAAGCAGTACCCATTCAGAACCCCTCTCTCATTTTATATCAGTACTAGCATATCGTGCAAGTGTAAATGGCCATACAGTTGAGTGGCAACAGAGAATCAAAATAAAACCCATTTCACCTCCCAAATTACTTTGGTTCTGCTTGTGTGATTTCTCCACATTCTTCCAGTTCTCCAGTCATCCATAGACTTTCAGGTTAAACAAGACATGAATTCTAAATGCAAGATGTACATATTAAAAAAGACTACCAGAAATTCTTTAATATACTTGTCCTAGTTTCACTGGGATAGAACCATAGAATCAATTTTCTGTTCAGAAAAGCTGCATTTTTGAGAAGACTGCAACACTTGACACAGTGGGAACAAAGTTGATAAGACACAGTTTTAGTTCGTGGCCAGCCATGATATGCAGGTTCCTATGGTGATCAAGGCCATTAGCAGTTTCAGGTTAGCCAGGTGCTCTTCTTCTCAATGGTCGCCATCCCTGGAGGGTCTCACCCATCATTCTGCTCCGGAGGCCTGCTCTCCTGTTCATTGTGACTGTCGCACTTTCACTGGAGCTGTGGTGATCGCAGTGTTCAACATCTGGCATTCACTGCTGGGAGCGTGCAGCTCACGACCACTATATGGGCTGAGTATAACTCTGTGTATTTTGTATTAGCATTAGTATTGATATTGGTTTCCTTATTTTATTAAATCTGTTTCCATTTCAATCCAAGGTCTCCTTTCCTTTTACCTTTCTTGGCTGGGGAGGGGTCACTGGGTGACAGAACAGCTGGTTATAGCTTAGCCCCATGTGCGGGCTAAACAGAGACAATACTTTAAAGAATGAAAATAAAGAGGACATAGGCCTGGGCTGGACAACATTTTTCCACAAACTACCTTTGCTGGAAAACTGGATTTTCAACGAAATTAAATATTTCCACAGTCAAAAACCTGAAAATGAAATTATTTTTCTTTGAAAATTCTTCCTGATATCTCAAGAATGTTGTAGTTCAGTTAGTTCATATCTTCATTTTTCCAAGTGAACTATGATGCACTGTAGTTCTCAGCTTCAGTGATATGAAAAATCATCCTGGGAGCTGTAGACCAGCTGGGGAATCTGGTTTAGAGAAGGTGAAGGAAGAGGAGGTACCCAGGAGTACAGCACTCAAGGTGTTCTGACACAGTTTTCAAACAGGGATGAGAAAAAGACAAAACACAAAGGTTAGGACATGTGTGTTGCTCCTCCTCAGAGGAACTATGTTTTCCTCAGTAGTGCTCTTTAGAAAGCCTGGAAGGAGGAGCTGCAATCAGTAATGGCACATTTTTCCATCTTCATGAATGAGCAATGGACAGTAGTGGAGGTGGGGACATGGTTCTATTCTCAGCATTGTTCTCACTGACTCACCATTTTATGTTCGCTGTAAAACTCAAGGAATTTCTCAAAGGGCTAATGTGAGGCTTGGTTAATTTTATAAACTGCTTTGTGGCCACTATTGTGTAGAAGTAACAGAAATTGAACATAAAAGAGCTCAACCTTGAATGAAAAGTGAGGTAGAAGCACAAAATATGAGTGCTACAAGAAGAAAAGACATTAATAAAAGGAATCTTATAATCACACCTCGCCACCACCCATTTGTTCGTATTCATTTCTCTGGGTCAGATTCTGTATCTTTCTTCTGCTGGATATTAAATACAGCTACACTGGGAGGCATGACTTCCTGAGAAAGCTGAAGCCCACTGTGAGGGTAGCAAGAGCATGTCCTCTGAGAAGAGAGAATTATGAATAGATTTCTTTGTCATGATAAAAGAGTACCTTATTTTCTCTGAGAGCAAGAGATATTCTAGGGTGGAGTAGAGGCCTAATCCCAAGTGAATATAACCAGAGTTCAGCAGAATATGTGCCAAGAGCACTCTCAAAAACAGGATCAAAGAACAAACAAAAAATAAAATGGAATCACTAATATTGCCTCATCCTTTATTATTTAAAAACTTTGGCACCTGCAAGAAAAGAGACAAAACTGGCAATGTTGCCACACTTACTGTTTCTAGGGAAATACAGACTCATGGTTTCCAGATAAAATGACTGTTTGTGAAGTCTGATATATTTTAAAGCTCTTTGTAACAATTCATTGCATAATTCAAATGGCCTCTACACGACAAACATCTAACATATTTATGCTGGCAGGACTGTCAGTGCATTTTTGTTATAAGCAGCTTGAAGGCCTGCTACAAATAATCTCCAAAGAGTAACTCTAATTAGCAGCTAAAGTTGGCATATTTCCTGCTATCTTAAATTAGATCAGAGAGTTAGGCTGAGATGAAAAGGCCCTATTAACTTCCTAGGCTTCCAGTTCCTGGTTTTTGGTAGAAATTAACGTTTTGAACTTTATTAGCTACTATCTAAAGAAGTCTGGGGTCAGTGGTAACAGCAATTTAAGAGAGACTTCACTGCCAGTTGCTTCTGTTGAAGTACCATAGGCACTCTACATAAATATCCACAGGAAAACTTTATTTACTGGTTACACGCAGCTGAACAACAGTCAGGAAAGATGGTAGAGTGGCCAGCATGCTAGCCTGGCAATTGTAAGAAGTGAGAGACATTCTTTGCTCCAAGGTACTATTTAATAATTTCTGCATGGCCTAGAAAAAGTCACTCTTTGGGGAAGGGTGAAAGTTTGGGGAGATTCAGAAAAGGTTGGCTATAGTTAAGCAAATCTTAGTTTTCCTATAGCTTGTGGAAGCAGAGAGGCTCCTCCAGACAAAGCAGCACAGTTTTTTGGTGTTCAGTGACTACAGTTAGCCTTTGTGTAGACCCCCCTTTGTCTTCAAGTTTGTCATCTGCAAAATAGAAATAGCACTGCTCCACCTCACAGGAACATTAGACAGATGAATACTTTCCTCTGCTTCCTAGAGACCTCAAACCACCCCAGACAGGCACATCACCAAATTCCATCAGAAGCAAACACCATAGCCCTCTCCCTACATGGCTCTCCAGCTTCCCTAGGGCCTTTGGTGGTGAGACTGAACTTTACATCTCTGCACAACTTGGAAAATATTAAAATGCATAAGCTCCTTTTAAATATCAAGACAGGGAATGGACAGGTAGAAAGACAGTAGAACGAAGGCACAATAAATCCTCCTCTTGGGAAATATATTTAAACTTCAGTTATTAGAATTTCTAAACAAGGAAGAGTTTTGTCAAGTTGTAATCTCCTCAAGCAAACACATGGGAAAGGAGGGAACTTTCACATCCTGGGGCTAAGCACAGAAAAACAATGTAATTCTAGAGTTAGCAAGTAGGCAAAGAAGGAAACATGTTATTAGGTCAGGCTACTCTTGTTTAGACAGAGCCATAGACAATTTAGGCTATCTTTTAATTCTGGTAATCAGCCTGAGCAGACAAATCAATGTCTTAAGCTCTTGATAGCTATAGAAAAAATAGTAAAGTCAGGTTTGCGTTTCCAAAGAAAGTTGTGGTTTTAAAGCAATCCATTATTCTCCTCCAGGTTCTCCTCCCCCTCTACTCTGCCCTGGTGAGGCCGCATCTGAAGTATTGTGTCCAGTTCTGGGCCCCTCAGTTCAAGAAGGACAGGGAACTGCTAGAGAGAGTCCAGCGCAGAGCCACAAAGATGATTAAGGGAGTGGAACATCTCCCTTATGAGGAGAGGCTGAGGGTGCTGGGTCTCTTTAGCTTAGAGAAGAGGAGACTGAGGGGTGACCTCATTAATGTTTATAAATATGTAAAGGGCAAGTGTCAAGAGGATGGAGCCAGGCTCTTCTCAGTGACATCCCTTGACAGGACAAGGGGCAATGGGTGCAAGCTGGAACACAGGACGTTCCACTTAAATTTGAGGAAAAACTTCTTTACGGTGAGGGTGACCGAACACTGGAACAGGCTGCCCAGAGAGGTTGTGGAGTCTCCTTCTCTGGAGACATTCAAAACCCGCCCGGACGCGTTCCTGTGTGATATGGTCTAGGCAATCCTGCCCCGGCAGGGGGATTGGACTAGATGATCTTTCGAGGTCCCTTCCAATCCCTAACATTCTGTGATTCTGTGATTCTGTGATTATCCCGTCAGGCAATGTGGAAATTTTCTGCAGAATCCATCTACCACAACAGAAAGATTTACAATTTAATCAAATCTGCAGTGGAAATTGAATATTCACAGACAGAATGCCAGTGTATCTTCACCATCTCCACACCACAAAGTCTACCACACAGCCCCTTGCATTTACAATTTGAGATCACTCTTCTCCACCTTTCATTTCTAGCATGAGTGCTTTGTAACACTCTCTCTCTAGTTTTCCTCCTTAAGAGGACAGACAGGATCTGTATAAAAAGGCTTTGAGGGAAGCAGGAAGAATCTACCTCTTTAGGCCTGTCTTCACAGCGAAGTCAACATAACTGAACTGTTGTCTCAGGAATGGATCCCATCCAAACAAACAGCCATTTTCTTAAAGCCTGACAATGTTTTAAAGCCAAGTTGGTGGCAACAAAGCACCCAGGGTTCATAATTCAAGGAAGTATAATTCATTCTGCTAGCAACCGAAACACCCTGCAGGAGGGATTGCAGGCAACACATAGTTGTGTACTACCAGAGTTGCAGTATTATCCCAAAGGTTCGTGCCCAGGAACTTCAAGCAAGTTCTCTCAGTACCTTCTAGCAAACTGCAGCCTACCACGGCAGGGGAAGCAGCAGGTTCGTCTCTGAAATCTCAGGATTGAATACAGATGTGTGTAGGGTGAACAGGGCAACTGGGCTGAGGTTCTAGGGCAGAAGTGTGCAGAAGCAGGCTCATTTCTGTCACCATAACATCAGATGACAAAAGCAGAGCTGCTTTACATCCCCAGCAGAGCCATGCGTGAAACAAATGAGCCTCCAGCAACTAACTACCGTAAGAACTTCACTTGCAGACTGCAGTAATTTGTCTTTGTACAGTTACTGTGAATTTCATGTGTCTCTGTGAATCCTATCTGTATCCTGTATTCTTGGGGAATTAAATCATCCATTTGGTAGGAAGACCTAGACACTGGCAGAGTTGTCCAGAAATGTGAGATCAAACAATCAAGAATCCCTCATCTGGACTGCTGAGGAAGCAATGGACCTTTAGCCAACAAAATGTGTCCGGCTTTGGACATGCTCTATAAAAACACACCAAGGGTGAAGGCTTACATACTCAGGCTGAGATAATATCAGCTAAAACAGCAGCGTTCCCTACCTGATCAGTTACAGAAACTGTTTAACAAAGGGGAATTCTTCAGCCAAAAGGGCTTCAGCCAGAGGGCAACATGGAGGGAGTTGGTCTTTCCTGGGGATTTAAACCAAACCCAGGGACAAGACCAGAGTCAGACTGCATTCAAAACTCTGATGCTTAATATAGATCTGTCATACTTTACATTTTAATTGTGTGGGTGTTTCTTTTGCTAAGCCTGTTTTCTTAGTGTACCGTCTTGTTGTCTCCAAAGGGTGTAACTAGGTGAAACCCTCCAGCAAAATATGGACAGTTTGGGAGGCCCAAGAAGCAACCTCTGCAGCTGAACAGAAGGCCTGGAGGGTTCAATGTCATGGGGCTATGTAATAAGGACACTTAGAACTATTAAAAAAAGATGCATCTTCATGTAGACCCAGGGAAAATAATGCCTATGAGATAATGTACTTCAAACTAATCACAACAGTCTGGAGAACATTAAGTGAGAGGGATGAGACCTGTCTTTAACACAGATATCATATGCTTTAACTAATGGACATTGTACTATTCTGAACCAGTTTTCCAGATGCAGTTAATAAGCTCTGGCTTCAGCTCCATTTGGGAGAATACAAAGCAGCTCTTTATGATTCTCCCACCCTAGAAATGGCTCCACTTTGGTCTGCTCCCCACCGTATGCAGTATCCTCAAGGGAATCTTCAGCTTACTGGACATTCTTGTTATTCAACCTCTAAGATTTGGTAGAGTGGCGTAGAGGAGATGTGACATCTTGAAGAAGCTAGCTCAGTGTTTCCAGAACCAGGTCCAGGCAAATGAAACATGCCAGCCTGTGCTCTCTGTGCTAGGAAGGCTGCTCCACACTACTCCAAGACCTTTTCCTTTGTTGACCCTCTCCTGGTGTCCTTGGCACGAAAGCAGAGGCAGCATGGCTATACCTCTAGCACAGTGAAAGAGAAAGTTCAGACCAGGTTGCGGGCATTGCATGCTCCATGTCCTGTCCATATGTGCACAGCCTGTGCAAGCATACCTGCAGGTGAGCTAATACACACTCGGGCACCTGCTCTCTTGGGTGTGCTCCAGTCATTCTTGCACTGAACTGTATCAGTGAAGCGAGTCTTGAGACCTCGGAGCTGCCCTTAAAAAACAGCATAGACACAGCAAGTGTGTCAGCAATTCCTGCACTTCCCAATGACAAACCTGCTGGATGCTCTAACCTAAAATGCACAATACCAACCAAGGACAAAGTGAGTGAGTGCCAAAGAGGCCCTTTAGCAAACAGTCACTGCTTCTTCTCTGTTCCTACCACAGTAGCAAGGAAAGGCTTTCCATTAGTATATTAAGCTAAATAAAGTGTTAATTCTGTTTTATAAATGGTTAGCTCTTCCTCATCTGCTCTACAGAGAGAAGTTGTGTGTAGTGGTGGTGTTGTTTTAATGTATACGCTGTTAATTGTTAGAGAAGATAACATAAGAAAGTATAACTTGTATATGGAGCAGAAGTGGCTGAGTCTCATGATGGTTTTGACGGAACTTTGTTCCCTGCCTCTGGCAGCTGCATCAAGTATTCCTGAACCTGACTCTCTGTGGAGTTTAGCTGAAAAAAAGGTAGCATAAGTCACGATCTAAAATTGTCATGGAACATACAAAGCAAAATTTTAGAGTGCAGTGAAAGCACAAGTTGAGAAATTTCACTGAAAATGCAACAACATCTTAAGTCACATTCAGTACTATTTCATTTGAGTGTGAATGTTGCTTTAAGCATGCAGGCTGTTATCTACACCTTTCTGATTTTCCTATTGCTGAAGAGGAAGTGCAGCACATGTATCAACAAACTTGGTCATCCTTCACTGATCCCTAAAGTAATTACAGAGCTCGCTTGTATTGCTGTGCAGACATATGAGTCTGCACAACATAAAAAAATGTTAAGCCCAAGTTATTATAGGCTGCACTGAATAAAAAATTGGAATACTTGAGACAAATTGAAGGAATAGTATGTTAGGATTACAGAATAATGTTGAAATTATTTCCTAATACACTCAAGACTTGGGAAATTGAATGCAAGGGGAAGAAGAGAGAGGAGCCCAAAACTATGCGATTTTATGGAAGGTGTGAATGGGAAATCACACATTTGGTTAAGGAAAGCTGTCCATTTTTCTCTGTACAAACATCTGGTGGCCAGGTTCTGAAGAACACTGAGGAGTCACTAGAGACCAAGATAAATGGTGGAGCTAGAGATATGATATCACCAGCAGCCATGTTGGTGCAGAAAGCTGCATAGTTGCAGGCTGATGCAACCGACACAACTGGATGATTTTTTTTTTTTAATTTAATTGTCAAAAATGAAAACAGTATTGTCTTTTCATAAAAGCACTTTCCCCATGTTTCATTGTAGTGCTACAGATGAACAGAAGTAAGGTAAATAATTTCCTGGTGGATCTCAGTTTCTTGCAAAAGGCTTATAAGAATCATCTCTCTGCCTATAGCCCAGGTAAATTTAAAATTCTGAGTTTGCTTTTTAAATCATGTATACCTTCGAAGAAAGACATTGCCAAGAGTTTTCCATTTCTGTGCACTAAGTATTTTGACCGTTCTCAAGCTTGACAGCAAATCTAAGGTCAATCTCAACACACACAAATTCCACAGAGCAACACAAGCAGAAATTATGAACTGTACTTTTTGTAACTGCTGGAGGTCAGGTCTGCATTTGCATTTGGCAAGAGGTGTTTTCTCCAGCACTGACTTCAGAAAGGTTTGTAACAGCAGAATTTTGCATGTTATTTTCATGACTGAATAGTGGCATTAATGTCATCACTCAGTACCACTTTGTATCACACATTCTTTACTATGGTCTTTATATTCCCAGATGATCCAAAAATTACGTCTTTCTGTAGCCAGTCACAGTAACTGCACATTTCATCGATTGTTCCGTATAAAACTGATGTCACATACCAACACGGCCCGGCACAAAGTGCAAGGGAATAGACTGATGCTTCCTCTACGGTTTAATACCACTAAGACTAGAGCAACAGGTGGATTTATGGCTACCCCAAGTCATTCTTCTACTCCCATATGCATGTCTCATAAGAAAGCACAACAGTAAACTTTCCAATGTTAATGTAAAGCTTGTGGAACGAAGTTAACTGACTGTTTTGCCTAGATGTTGGAACTCTTCCATCGGTTTCTTCACCTCACTGCTAAAGCAGTTCTGATGAAATGGCCTTTTAGCCATCTATGTATAACTGTTGATGATCAGTTAAAAAAAAAAAAAAACAAACAAAAAACAAAACAAAACAAAACACAAAAAACAAACACCACAAAAAAAAAAAAAAAACAAAACAACACAAATGTAGGGTAAGACTTACCCAAGACAATCTGAGGTATCCTCTCCAGCTGACTGATTTCCTCCTTGAAAGGTAAAGTCTATACATTGATCTCACCCTGAAATAGCAACATAGGATTTTAAGTTTACTTCTGTAATGGCTGTCAGAGCAAATTGGATCAGGTCACCTCAGAGTCAATGAGGACTAGAAGTGGCTTATCAGTACATTTGAGAGAAAAAAGTGGGCAAAGAGGATGCTAATAAATCTCTGTTGACCCCCAAGAACCTTAACCTCAGCTATAATCAGTTGTCTCTGAGTTCAAGGATCCACTGTTGCAGCTGAATATCCTTTTTCTCTGTTAGTGCAAATGTTAGAAGAATAAATATTAAGAGTTATTAGTGGCTCTGACCAACTGTATGGATGCTTCTATTGGGAGAATCCCTGCTTTTGCTGGATTGCCTACTTTTGCTTCTGCTCTGTGCCACAAGTGTCCTGTAAGACAAATAGAAAAGGGCCCAAGGACTGGACGGAGTCTTTCAAACTGCTAAAGTACTTGCAAAATACTGCAACATCTGTAGTTCTCCTGGCTCAAATCTCACCAATATTACAGAATCTGCTGCTGGAATTGGCTGAAAAGCACAGCTGATGTAGTCAGACCAGAACTCCAGATCACACTCCCAGATCGGCGTGTTGGCTCAGCATTTTGACAGCAGTGCAGAAATACAGTGATTATTTTTGTCATTAAAAGAAATGCAGATGGTATGTAGCTGGAGTACTGCTATCAAGTTCTAGCCTACAGCCCTTCTAATGTGCCAACCAGGAACCACCACGCCCCCACAGTACTCAACAATAATTTATACTATCACAAGTCACATTCTATCCCTTCAAAACTTTTGTTCAAGGACTTCACAACCAATTCAGCCAGGGAAATTCTAATTCCGTTGTAGCTAGTAAATAGAGGGCTCATTTAGCTCTCCTCAAAACTGGAAGCAGAATAGGATTTTGCCATCAGAAAGATGAAGGGATAAAACTAGCATCGGGCTGGCCTGCAATAGGAAAAGGTGGGTAAGGAACAGGCCTGACCAGAGATCCAGGCTGAGCATCTTGGAGAGTGATGCTGGCAGTTTCTTGTGTAGCAGAGGATTAAAAAGTTTTAATTTAAAAAGTTTTCAGCTGTGGTGTGTTGACCCTGGCCAGAAGCCAAGCACCCACACAGCCTCTAACTCACCCCACCCTACTCATTGGTTTGGGGGACAAAATAGGAAGAGCAAAAGCCAGAAAACTGACGGGTTGAGATAAAAGACAGTTTAGTAGCTGAAAGAAAGAAGAAATAAGCAAATGATGCAAAGGCAACCACTCACCACCTTCCACAAGCAGACTGCTGCCCAGCCAGTCTCCGAGCAATGGCCACCTTGGAAGAAAAATCCCTCACCTTCTTCTTGCTCTACCCCAGCTTTTATTGCTGAGCATGATGTTATATGGTATGGGACATCCCTTTGGTCAATTTGGGTCAGCTGTCCTGCTGTGTCCCCTCCCAAGCCCCTACTCACTGGCAGAGGAGTTAGTGTGGGAAAAAGAAAGCTGTGACACTGTGCAAACACTGTTTAGCAAAAGCCAAAACACTGGTGTGTTATCAACACTGTTTTAGCCACAAATCCTAAAGACAGCACCACATGGGCTGCTATGAAGAAAGTTATCTCCTGCCCAGTCAGGCTCAATACATGAACTTAGGCAAAACAAATTCCCCAACACTCCTCTTAACTTTTAGCTTGAATAAAAGAAAAGGAAGAAAAGCCATGTCTTCCTTGGTAACACAGAGACTAAAGCTGTGTTCCAAGCAAACGGGCAGTTTGGGTGTGATATTACCACACGATTCATCAGATGATTGGCATAGCATATTGAAGTTCTAACCCATAATTTCCTGATTGCATTAAGAAGCCATTATTTTACTTAAGAAAGACAGGCTTTATGGTTACCAACAGAAGATTGAGTTTAGGATCGGACAGGAGTCTGCTGTATATAACCGAGTCAGAAAGTCTGAAAGTGTATACCCTCAAGAAAAAAAAAATCACTCACTCTTACTGGGACACAACCAAGGACTGTTGGTGTATTCCTAATCAACATTATTTTTATGTATCGCTGTGTAAGGTATGACATCTAGAATGCAGTAGGTCTGGTTTGGCATCCAGACCTTTGGATTATGCCTCTTTTGGGACAAAGCAGTGTCGCTTGCCAGTCAGTACAGTCACTTCATAGCTATTCCTATGATAAACTGCACAGCATTGTACCATGGAAATTGGTCTTCAGTGCTTTATACCAATTGTTGCTCATTAACCAAATGACTTGAAACACCAATATAAAAACTGTTAAGATAAAGTAGTTATGATTGTAGGATAATAGCTCTTCAGACCAGGAATCCAGGACTCCTAAAGAGAGAGGTGCCTCATAAAACACTGGTGACTGTAGTTAACCAAGGAGGGGGGAAAAGGTCATTAAATAATGGGATCCTGTTTCATCAGGCAGGATAATCAAAAGGAGCTCCTGTTCTGTAGATTGCTCAGTGGTTCAAGATCACAGCCACAGATGGAGGGTGAAGAAATAGAAAGTTTCCACAAAGAGGGCTGTAACTCCTGTGTGATACATATCTTAAAGTCATCAGAGGACTGAGAAGCTGAGAACAGACAGCATAAAACTGAACTTGACAGACAAACCACTGCTAGATGATAAACCAAGGACTTTTTGATAGGAGGGATCTGACAGTTAAAACAACCTTTCTGTTCTAGCACAGCCAGCTCAGGGCAACACAAAGGCATCATTACAGCTGCCCGGAAGGAAAATATTGAGGTCCCTCCTACATCGCCTGGTGAGAACTCAGGTATCCAGCTTTCTAATCTCAGTTCTGTTACAGTTTTACAGAGTAACCCTGGCCAAACCATCTCAGAGCAAAACTAAAGTGACAAAGCCCTTTCCAGATTATCATGGGGGCTTCTGCAATCTCCAAAACATTTTGAACACACAAAAGCCTTAAGTACTTTCTGGCATTCTTCCCCAGCATGAATGAGCCTCTTCCTGGTGGCAATTTTTGACTCTCTCCTGAGCAGGAGGTGAAGGGAGAATATCAACATGGCTACTTTTTTATAACGCAGTTCATTGCTCTGCTTGACTCTGGGGTAAGAAACACTGAAGGACTTGAGGACTGAGGTATGCCCAGAACCATTTGGAGAATATTCCAATCTTTGCATGACACATAATAGGCATCCTAAGGGAAGAGCTAGTGCCATAAATCCTGGGTGGATCCAGTGAACACAATCTTTTACACTGGGAAAAACTACAAGACCAGTTGTTTTTCTAGATTATGATGACATTAATAGGAGAAGGAGGAGGCTGCTTCAGTGCTCTGCCTGTTGGCTTCCAAGTATGTTCTTTTCATCTACCCTGGCCCCAGCAATACAGGCTCCAAGCCTGTCAGGAGGAAACAGAGAAGAGTGTCACCCTGCTTGTATACAATATTGCAAATGGAGCATTAGGTCCCATGATCTTAAACTTCACAGGTATTACAAAGGTTAAGAAAAACATTTTTAAGTTGAAAGTATCAAAGCATTCTGAAGTGCTTTATTCAAAGAGGAAGGGAAAAAACTTTGGAAATGGAAGCAGGGCATCCCACTAGCTCAACTGAATAAAAGATCAAAAGGGGAAAAGCCATGTGAAATAATTCTCCACCTAGGATTCAATCTGCATTCAAACTCAATTTATGGATGAATGAATGATGGAGATTAGCTTAAGGGAAGTAAGTGTCGACCACCATCATTATTATTATATGAGAAAATACAATCACAGCAGACAAAATATGAAAAATGCCACCTTCAGCTCAATTCCTCATTTACAGTAATTTTATGTTTATGCAATTTCAATTTGTGAAAGATGCATTGAGTTTCATGACCACCGTACAAAGAAAACAATATTTTATTTGAAGGACATGCTTGCATTTTAAGATCCAGGAACACCAATGCTATTCCAGCAGAAGAGGGAACTGATTTGCTCCCACGAATGTATTTAAACAAAGGGAACTCTCTCTATTCTGACATTAGATTAAAAAATGCCATGCTTAGTCTATAGCAAAAGCATAATCATATACAAGTAGTATTTTAATAGTAGCTAATCTATTTATTATTATGGACCTAAAATGTTGCTAGAAATATGTACGGGGTTGGCTGAACCTGGAGAGGTTAAAGCATAACACAATGCAGATGAATGACATAAAAGATTTAATGCAAGTGAAGCCTTGATTATAGCAAAGTCAAGTCTGCCATAACTGGTAACAAAAGACATTCCCCAACAGAGGAAGAGGTGGCATTTCCCAGTGAAAGCTGAACTTCTGGACCCTGAGATGGGAACATATGACAAGTCAACTAGTGAAACGGCTGGAATAATCTAGCAGTGTTGTCATTAAGTACACACCAAAAAAAATTTTTTATTTTCTTGTAATTTGAAAGCTTGTACTACCTAGTTCTCAAAAAAAATTACACACATGGAGCTGGCTATATTGCTGCATCAGACCTAACTGACATCTGGCTAAGAGATTCAAAGAACATGGTTGCCTTTCCATTTACGTATTAACAGTGCAACTGATGTAATGAAACTAATTTACAAACGCAGAGATACTGAAAAACTCATTTGTAGAAACATACGTCTCCTCCAGACTGCACAATGTCTGCACTATTTATCATAAGTATTGCTCAAAAAGCATTCATGATTGGGCCTAGTAACTCACATTGTGTGCTCCTTGCAGCCATGAAGCCATCTGCTTCCTGACCAAACGACTCCCAGACAACAAGCAGCCCTCCCCATGTTCTGATTCAAACATATAAATATTCACACCAGCATTCACAGATGGATATATGTTGGCAGGAGTACCTATAACACTTTTCTGCCTGGGAACTAAAGCTTTTTAGGAAATAAATCTGCAGTGGTAAGGGAAAAGGGAAAACGCATTCTGTTAAGTAATTTTATGTGAATGCATATTTGGAAACCTTTCTTTTTTAAGTGATACTCACTCACCTTTAATCATAGCCATCCCACCTGAAAGAGAAAAAGAAAACCCTCACAGCAAAACCTTCTCCTTATCACATGCCTCTCCATCACATCTGCCACTCCTAAGGCTTTTCCACCTAGTAATTCTCAAACCATACCAATAAGAACAATCTTCAAACAAATAATAGAACCTAAACAAACAACACAAGTTAGTTCATTAATATTCAAAAAGGCTGTAATGTCATCAGCCTGTGCTGATCTAAGACCATATTGCTATTAAAAGTTGAGGTCACCCAAGGCCACCAAGCCTGAAGCCTGTTTATTTGTAACAGTTGTTAATTGTATTTCACATCACTTTGGTTCTTCCTTCATTTCTGTGTCAAACAGCCTTTGATGAAAGGGGTAATTAAACATTTCCAAAGCTATTTGCAGTTCGTATTACAGTTTTAATGAAAATAAATAATGCAGTAACAAAGGTCAGTTATCTGATTACCCCCACCCTCTTTCTTTTTCTTTTTCTTCTTCTAAGTGAAAAGGAAAACTGGGAGAGGACCTAGCTTCAGCTTTGTCCTTGAAAATCAAGAAATGTTGTACAGTGTGTTTTGAATTCAGTTCACACTCACAGCACACATGCACACAGCTGTCATCCCACTTTGATAGCCAAAGCAGACTAAGATTAGAGCAGCAAATGCCCATGACCTTGAGAATTATCACTACTGATATAATAAGTAGTTTATTGGCATGTAGGCACATACAGGAAGTTAAATCATTAGAGTCTGATCCTCACAGCTATTGTTGCATCTCCTAGAAGACTCGAGAAAGACTATTTGTAAAACTGTATAGCTTCAGGGTCAAAATCTGCTTGCTCAAAATTCTTTCCAACTCCTGGTTCTCCTCTCTTGCAAGTACTTAGTGACTTTGCTATTCTTTTACACAGAAAGGACTAGGAAATAACAATGATAGCCACATAAGACCATAACCAGATGAACAATATTTACCGTGTTGGTTTGCATATACTCTAAAACAAACTGAAGTCTCAGTTCCCAGGCGGGTCTGTATTCGGTAGTAAGTTCTTGAGAAAAGCTGCTCTGGTAGCTAGTGCAGTGGAAATTCAAGGAAGTCCTTTTCAAAGCTTCATACCTCCCTTTTAGATTCATTTCGATGTTCTTGGGGCCAAAGAATATTTAAGAAAATAAGACTTAATAAGCACTCTTGTATTCCAGGAGGAAGACACCAAAGGGAAAGGAAGACACATCTCGAGGGTATGTATAGCCAAAGTTCATGATAGGTCTTCGTTTTCTCTAAACCTCAGCTTCTCCTGGATTTTGTTTGTTTATTAACAGCCTTACATCTAGCCGTTAAAAGGGCAGAGAACATCCTTAAAATATGAAATGAATTACATAACTGTACCTCTTCCCGTTTTCTCACAGCATTGCATACTTAATGTTTCTCTTTAGGCTGCAGATCCTGAGAGGACAGGGGAATGATAAGGCAAGATTTTCCATTTCCATTGGAAATAGTTTTTTTTATCATTCACTGTTGCAGAGAAAATGTGCTCACAAATGTATTGCAGAAGCTCTCTACAGGCTGAGAAACTGGGGAGGAGGAGAATCCAAAGTGTATTACTGTATATAATCCCCAGGTACAGGGCTGGGGGGAGGGTGGAAATTAGCATACTCACAGTGTTGGAAGCGTTGGAGTATGACCTGACTTTG